>NC_060068.1:66126654-66426654 GCF_922984935.1 Meles meles
TTCTGAAGTTTATCTACAAATAACAATATAAATCAAAAAATACAAACTTGAAGTAAATAATTTAACATTAGCTATAGTACAAATAAGAGTAAATGCGTGTGAGTCAAGTTATATCACAGCTATATTCACTTGCTTCTGGAAGAAATTGAAATCTAATTATTAGACCTTTAAACAAAGCTAACAAAGATAGTAAAACCCTGAAATGTAAAAGGCAGATGTGAGAAAGAGCATTCACAATGAGCTCAAAAAGTTTTGAGACACACATTGATGTGTACTCTGCAGCAAGAACTTGACATTGTCATATGACATTGGGATAGCAAAATAAGTAAAAACAGTGTTTTTATCTTACACTAATTTTTTACACCAAGAGATAGGCTGGAATAAAAGCCAGTTGAACCCATGGCAATCCCCAAGCATGTACAAGGAATTGCACAAGCATGAAAAAGCAAAACCACAGTAAATCATGTGATTGAAGTAGACAGACGCTGCAGGTGAGTATGGCTTTTATTTTGAATAAAAAACGAACCTTACTTTCATTAATACGACATTATATTGTATGTTTTTCCAAATTTACTTTCCTCAGGTACAATTTACATTAGGATTTTTTTGGTTTCTAAGTTATTTTATATCTCCATGTTCTATTTTACTGTGAACTTCAATACAAATGATAAATCTTACTGATTTGAAGTACCCTGATTATTTATACAGTTGGGCTAATGGAAGAAAAAGTTCCAGATCTGTATCTAGAAAGTTGTGTGGGATGTTACTTATTAGATCGTAGAGTCTGACTAGAGACCTTTGGGAGCACTCCTTTCTCCCTGGCCTTTTGTAAGCAAAGACCTTGCTCTTTGGGAACATTTTTCACCTTGTATTTTAATTTATCGACATGACTTTCTCTCATGAGAGTGTGAGTTCCTGGAAGGCAGGGATCAGCACCTTATATGCTTGCGAGCTAAGCCAATGTATTAGAAGGGATGAATTTTATTGCAAAGTTTATTTATAACATTTTATAAATGGTAATTTTGAGGACATGAATCTGCTCTAGCTAGTTGCAGAAATATTGCTTTATTATCATTTGCAAAGTGGAAATGAACTGTAATATTTATCAATCTATTAACTCATATGTATTTGACACCTACTCTGGGTTCTGCAATCTATTGATCACTGTAGGGATGTAAAAATAGTACAAAGCATAATTCTCTCCTCCCAGGAGTCTCTAATTAGGAAGAGAAAACTAATATATAAAACAATTCAAGTAAATCTAAGCTTATATACGGCCTCAGCCTAAACTGGGTGGGATCGTATGCACATTAGAGATTCAGAGGAGGGGCAGAGCCCAGAGGACTGGAGGATCAGGGAAGGGTTCCTGGAGTGGATGGACTTGATCAGGGTCTTGAAGTATGGGGCAGGGTTTGGGTAGATGGAGGAAAAGACTAGTGGTTTTGGAAGAACGAGGAGTCTCCTGAGGAAAGGATTTTAAGTAGGAAATACATTTTTAAATTACGGAAAAGAAAGAAGAGGTCCCAAGAACCATTGAATCTTTTGAGATTGTGCTTCCTCTTTGTGATATGATGAGAATCAATCCTATTTCTTGGAAGGTTGGTGAGTGACAGATAATGAAAGAGATTCTTTGGCGACGGGGGGCGGGGGTTAGGATAATTTTTGTTCCATCCTGATGGGCCATCCTTATTCTAGTCAGAAGAAACTCAGTGAACAAAGACTAAAGCTTCTAAATGGGGGAGAGATAATTGGAGACTTCTGGGAGAGAGAACACTCAATAAGGAGAACTACCTTAGGTCCATATCTCTAACTTGCAAGGGTGCCCAAGGTGACATGAGGACAGTGGCCTCAAACTATTAACCAATGAACGCATTAAGAAAAGGACTTCTGGTTAAGGATTTATTTTTTTCCCCCAACCATTGCCAAATACACAGACCCTGGCATGGATGAATATCCTTAAATTTGAAAGATTATGCCCGTGTGTAAATTTAATACATCAGTGTTTAATTATGTAAGTCATGTATTTTTGGTATTTGTTTTGAACATGATTTATGAAATGTTGGCTTGCAGAAAATTGGCACATAGAGATATGTTGAAACAGGTTTAGAATCTTTATCAACACAAATTTTATATAAAATATACATTTTATATATCCTAGTAGTGTTATCACTCTTTCTAACACATTTAAAGGAGGACACCTATTTTCACGTTGTGGGTCTTAAAGATAAGTAAGAAAAAAAAGGACCCATCAAACAATTCTCTAGATTTCCCTAGAAAATGTTCTCTCTGCTCCATATGTGCTTTGAGTCTTAACTAAATTAAACTCATGCCTGGACCAATGTCATTTGAATTTTAAAGGTTACGTACATAGAATGTCAAAACAACCATTGAAAACACATTACTGAAGTGTAGGATTGGCCAAGATTACTTCCAAGGTTCCTACCACACTTAACATTATCGAATTCTACGAACGAGAAACTCTAACTACTGCAAACAGCTCGGTTTACACTTTGCTAAGCCACTGGTTGACTGGCTTTCTTGCCTGGGTTCCAGATTCTTGGGGGATGCAGGCACAACCTCTCGCAAAGCAGCAGCCCCCTCGAATCACAAGTTGATCACAAAGTGATCGTGGTAGCAAAGCGATGCGCGAGGCAGCCGCTCCGCTGCTGTTTATCTGCACACCACATGTTTGCATGAAAAATTGGTTAAGCGCTTCATGCTTGGAACTTGTTTTGTCTGTAACTTTGGGAACAAGAGAACTTGTATCGCCAAGTTTAGAATGGTCTTGAGTTTTATGGCTGCTTCAGTTTGTATCCAAATTTGTGTCATCTGGATTTCACTCCGGTCGTGCTGGCAACACATGACTTCCTGGTTCTGAGACAGACTGATTAAAAGGTGCATCGTCATCACATTGCTAACCACGCATTTTAGGGAGCTAAGTGTAAATAAATCAAAATCATATGCACTAAATTTACTGAAAAATACACGTGAATTTAAAAACAAATGGAAAAAAAAATCCGTGCCAAAATGACCTGTTTCTTTTCTCAAAACCAAAAACACGAGGCCGTTATTTACTGCATTTGAAATTGTAGTTGGGCTTGTCAGTTTTCTATTGGAAAGAAGAGAAGCTCAAGATGGCAAAGCAGTGAATGGAAAAATATTCTAACCAAAAAACAAAAGGCAAAATTCACTTTAGAAGACTGTGCTTTTCTCAGATTGTGAAGGTCATCGCTATTATCTCAAGAGAGAGACTTTTCCACGTAGTGTCGGAGGATAGAGTCTCAGGATTGGAAGGGTCCTGAAGGTTGTTCCGTCAGGCATTTCTTCCTGGGTTTGAGTCCCTGCCACCTGGTTAGCAGCTTGTGCTTGGACTTCTCTGTGGCAGACCAACCTCTGTTTCTGGAGGCAGCCATTTCACATTTATGGACCACCAGAAAGACACCAATTTCTCTGAAGCTTCCACCAATTGATGGTTACCCTTCAAGACTCTAGAAAATTGACTTAATCAGTTTTCTCAGAAGTTTGTTTTAGTTTTTATTTTATTAGCAGGGCAGCAACTTACATGTATTACCATAAGAAAAAGCGAGTTTATTATAAGCCTTCGAATAGAACGGAAAACAGAGAGAGAGAGAGAGAGAGAAGTAGGCAGGAATCGAACCAGCTTTCGACAACTGCATTTTCTCCTTCTCTCTCTCCTATTTGCCTTGTTTCCCTCTCGGCACCTTGGCTGCCTTCTGAAGTTTGTTCTGTTTTCTTCTCTCTGCTGCTGAGGTTTCTCTGCTTACAAAGTGTTTTGTTCTGTCATCATTTAAGTTTATACATGGTGTTGGTTTGCTGTGGGCCAACTCTATCTGCTGGCTTCGTCTTAGCTTTTGCCTCCATTACTAACTGGTTCAGTCTGTCTGTGTTTTCCAATACAAATTCCATTTAGGGACAGTTAGGTCCAACTGACCTTTTACTCCAAGTGCTGGTACAGTTATGCTGGTTTATGGACTGACTTTTTGAGTCACAGTCCTATGTCAACTACTAGTCCAATCACCACCCCTGCCCCACCATGGGTTGTATGATACAATCACGTGGGTATCTAGGAGGAAGGATCTTGGTAGAGGCAGTATCTCTTTAAAGAGTGTGGAGTGGCTGGAAGGCCATAGTTGACAACTCGTACACATTTCTTAAGTTATTTGAAGTGTGTGTTTGTTTGCCTTCCAACCCTTTTTATTTTCCAGGTTAAAGATTCCCGGGCTTTCCATCGTTGCCTATGGGAAATAATATTGAGTGTCTTTACCAATTTATCTATCTTCTGTACATAATTTAGTTGGTTTATATCCCTCTTAAAGTGATGGCTGCAAGTTTAAAAAACAACCCAAGCTGATTGATCAGTGAGGTTTATGCCACCCATGATTCAATTACCTTTTCTGAAACTCACCACACCTTGTTGACTTCTAGAACTTGCTATTAACTAAAGCCTCTAAGTCTTTTTTGCACATGCTGCTAAGCCAGCCATCTTCATGCCTCATGTACAATTGGCTATTTGTATTCAAGTTTAAGATCCTTTATTTATATTGCTTGAATTTTGTTTTATTTTTTAAAGAAAAAAATATAAATAACACAAAAAATACTTCCTGTATTCTGGAGGTTTGCATTCCCTATTGACCTTCCTTGGCACATAGAAAGTCTTTAATAAATAACAGTTTTGTAACTAAATGTAGAAGAATCATTTTGTTAAAGTTTGACTTCATAAATATCTACTAGGTCCTTTTGGACTGACCCTTAATCTGTTACTCGACATTTTTACTCCCAACCTCATGGGCAATAGTCACTTGATCGTGTGCCTTTAGATCCAACTTCCATTCATATTCATATATTTTGTGACATGCCATATATTACATAATACACCCAATGGAATCTGGGGCGCCAATTAGTAAATATTAATATCTTTTGCAGCTAAAAATTATAATCAAATGTTGCTGCCAAATGAGTTTGGTCATTTTGCTGCCAATTGAACTATAAAAAAAATCTGGTTTTCCAAGGTTTTTGGATTTTAGATTTATGAGTAAGGGATTCTTGACCTGTAATGCAGAACATTTAGACCAATGTCTGGTACACAGTAAGTGCTAGGTAAGTGTTACTGAAAACTTCTTCCAGTTTGGCACTGATTCCTCTTACTCCACCCAGCTCGATAAAAAAGTGCATTGAACAGGAAGGATCCCAGGTCTTTCTTGGATAAAATAGCTCCAAAATCACGAGATAAGCCAACTTCCAGTTTTTAAAGCTCAGAAATGCCACATGACTTTTGCATTAATTATTTTAACTCCATAGGGAAAAAAAAACCCAACACACATGGGAATTTAGGCAATCATCCATTGAACCCATACAGGTAGAAATCTACTTCTGTTTTATCAACCAGAAACATCTATGCTGAATGCTGAGAATTTATGAAATACAGCAGCAAAAAAAAATAGGGAAATACTGGTGTGAGTTTTCCCCTTCACCCAGTGTTTGACTTACTCAATGGCAATGACTAATTCCCCAGAAAACCTGAAGTCCTCTTCTGCAGTCTGGCTGACTTCTCAATCAGTCTTATGTGGGAACCCTGAAGATCAGCAGTTCTGTGAGTTTCCTCGGCTTTGATGGATTCAGTAGGCTACATTTGTCTTGGACATTTGAGTTCTGGATAGAAACAGAATTGATATTTTTGTTATTAAACTTTAAGATAAAATATAAAAAAATAGCTTTCAAAGATAAAGTGTAGGAAAGCCTTCATAAATTTAAAGATTGGAATTGTATCTGCCCCTATTAAAGTTGGCTGAGTTAGTACATGCATCATGGATTTTCTTCCTAACCTTTCCTTGCCTGAACCACCACTTTTCTTGCTCACACTTGGCCAATATAGAAAATTTGAAGTGAATGTCTCTGACTAATTTTGCAAAAAGGTTTTGGGAGCTCTAATAGCACTCAACTGTAACACCAAAATTATTGAATGAAATGTCTATTTTGTTCTTGGCAAATTTCCCTTTCGTTATTTTCTGTGGCTCTGTAGACCTATTTCTCTTGGAACTGTTCGTGGATGTTTGTTCTCCATTTTTTCTAACATTGCTAATTGTTCCAGAAGGTAAGAATACTTCTCAACTGAACCACTTAACTCACTGAAGCTCTCAGTAGACTGAGACTTTGGCTCTGCTCTCTCACACAAACCATGCCCTCCAGTGGCAGAGCAGCCACAGTAAGGCCAATTCATCAAAAGCAAATCTGGATCTACTTCTTCCCCAACCACAGAGGTGAGCTCCGCTCCACACGAAGCCCACCTCCTGTTGCTTACATGTTACCTAACTTCAGAGTGGAGGTGTAAAGCAAAGGGCATCATCCTCCCCTCCATCATCTGTGTTATCCTCCCGTGACCATTATCAATGGTCCCTCAGAAAGTTTCCTTTTCTACCGTCTCTGTCGAGCAAATCTCTGAGGTTGCTTCAGTTGACTCACTACCTTATTTCAGACCCTGACTCACAACCTATCCTTGGGAAAATATTTTATTTTTAAAGTTTCTGTTGCTCAAATGACTTCAGGTATTAGATGATCTCTTCTGGATGTCTGTCTCTTATATTTATTTATTTACTACTGATGCAAGGGCAAGTTTCTTTTTCGGATACATGTGAATCAATATCTGTTATCATATATCAACATCACGTGCCAATACATAATACATGATGTGTCTGTATATGTAAATCTGCTGTGACCAAATACCGTAGACTGGTGGCTTGAACACCATTTATTTTCTCACTGTTCTAGAGGCTAGAAGTCCATGATCAGGGTGCCAACATGGTTGGTTCTGGTGAGATCTTTCTTCTGGGTTGTAGAATGCTGCCATCTTGTTTGCTCACATAACCTCTCCTTTGTCTGGAAGCAGAGAGTGAACAAGCTTTCTGGTGTCTCTCTTTACAAGGGCACTAATCCAGTCATGAAGGCCCCAACCTCATCCCCTAACTTAATTACCTCCCAAAGACTCCATCTCCTGATATCATCACATTAAGGATTAGGGCTTCAGTATACAGTAAGTATATGTTGAAGAAGTTCATGACCCTGGGTACTTAGTTCTATAATCATATCTAAGGCAGGCCCATGGTTCCATCTAAATTGAGGGCAAAGCTATCAATGTTTATGGCAAGATGATAATAATTTTGTCCTTTATTTTTTAAACCATCTTAAAAGATTGAGAGAGAGAGAGCATGTGGGAGTGAGCATGTTGGGGGGAGGGGGAGAGGGAGTATCTCAAACAGACTCATCACTGAGTGGGAAGCTTGATAAGGGGATCCATTTCACAATTCTGAAATCATGACCTGAGCTGAAACCAAAAGTCAGACTCTTAACTGACTGAGGCACCCAAGGCACCCAATAATCTTGTCCTTTAAAATACACTGGTAGAGTGGTGCCTGGGTGGCTCAGTGGGGTAAGCCTCTGCCTTCTGCTCAGGTCATGATCTCGGGATCCTGGGATGGAGCCTCACGTGGGGCGCTCTGCTAAGCAGGGTGTGTGGGGGGGTAGGTGTGGCAGGGGGATCTGCTTCTCCCTCTGCCCATCCCCTGTTTGTGCTCTCTTTCTCTCAAATAAATAAATAAAATCTTTAGGATAAAATAAATAAAATAACATACTGGTAGAATTAAATGTTTTGAGAAAGTCTCAGTCTTGCTAAGTTAGCAGGAAAAAGTTCAAATATAAAATTAAAACAATAATAGGAAATGCAGTACATAATAATAAAGAGACAAAGGTAAATTACAAAAACCCCAAAGTACCAAATATTGCTCCGAACCAGTTTCAGTTTCTAGTAATTCCCATAGGAAGTGCCCATATGAGAAAATACATATGTGAAGCA
This sequence comes from Meles meles, assembly GCF_922984935.1. Lineage (NCBI taxonomy): Eukaryota > Metazoa > Chordata > Mammalia > Carnivora > Mustelidae > Meles > Meles meles. Next base: position 66,134,522 of record NC_060068.1, read on the forward strand.
GCTTTGTAAGACACGAAGCTTTTGAAATGCATTTTTACTATTTGCATTGCTGACTCCTGCTCTTCTGTTGCATACCTCGGGCCAGATTCTCATCCCCCAGGGCCAGGGAGACCAGATTAACAACAGCCTCCAGTGGGGAGGCCCTGCGAGGTTCTGTAGTTGGGGGCGGAGGAGGCCAGCTGCCGTGCATGAACCGACAGAGGCCGGGTCTGTAACTTTTTGCCGCCTCTGATTCCCACAGCCCATGGACAGGATATTAGAACACAGAACATTAGATTCCTCTGATCACTCTTTCTGAAGTCCGTCTGAGAGAAGCTTGAAACAGTTTCTGGGATGGCAACTAGAAGACACTGGTATGCTTGGGAGAACAAGTGGGAGGCGAGGAGAGCCTGCAACTAGGAGGGTACAAGCCAGAGGGTCGGACATCAGCAACCTTTTCTGGTAAAGAGTACAAGTTAGTGGAACCTTGCAGTGAGGGGCTGTTTGGCTTGGCCACCCTCTTTATTGAGATCTCCGTGACATTGTAATTAAAAGCCTCGGCTGTGGAGTCAGCTGACCTGGGTTTGAGTCTTGCCTCTGCCCCTTACCTGCTGTGTGGTTTTGGGCAATTTATTCAGCCTCTCTGGGCGTGCACATTTGTCAAGCAGGCTAAAATTAATACCCACGTAATATTGTTATAGTGAGGATTAGAGTAGGTAATTCAGGGAAAACACGAAACCTGATACCTGGCGCAGAGTCCCGTGGTCAGTGACAATTAGGTGTTCTTCATTTTACTGTGGCTGCTATTACTGTTTCTGTCGGAATTTGTATCCTGGCTCTGCCGCTTATTAGCTGTGTGGCTTTGGGTATGTTGCTTAGCCACTATCTCTCTGCCTCAATTTTCTCATCTGTAAAATGGGGATGATAATAATATTACTTATCTTGTAGGATTATTATGAGGATTAAATAAACTTAATAGCTTTAAAGCCCTTGGAAGAGTGCCTGGAACAAAGCAGTTCCATCTAAGTGCTGGTTAAATAATTAAATGACATTATTATCATTACACTGATCAAATTAAAAGACATTTCCCTTGACTTTACTTTAAAAAAAATATCCCAAACTAAAAATTTAAATTCTAATGAAACATGCTCATCAAGATTGTGGAAACATCCAGTTAAATACACTTGAATTAAAAAACAGGATAGAGAGTTTACAAACCTTAGAACTACTTTATTAATGAAGTACTTTATGTTTTCAAAACATGAAGATAGTGCATTTAAGTCCTAGAATTGAGATTTTCGTAAATATTTACCTATGTCGTAAAACCTCCACTGCATAAAGTTTGCAGGCAAACCTTCAGGCAATCAAAAGACTTGCCTCAGGGAAAAGTAAATTAATAATAAAGGGGGACATTGGGCCATCCGAACTGACAACATAGGCTGAGAATGGAATTATGTAAATGGCAATTCAAGCTTTAGAAAGTAAAGCCACAATATGCATGGATGAAAGCTCCCCATACTTGTGAATGGAATGTGGAATGGTGGAATGTAGGTTAAGGGAGGGAATGTGAGCTCCTTCCCTCCAGTGGGCAGCAGCTGGGATGTGGTTACCAAGGTGGCTTGGCTAGGATTCCTAGGGCAGTGGATCCTACTCTTTCCTTGGCTCACATACTTCTTGGAGGATCTCCTGTGATCAGCAGACTATCCACCCTGAACAATACTTTTTTTTTTTCCCCATCCATTTTTCAAGGAGTTTCAAAGACTGCACCATATCAGGTTGAGAACTCCTGGTTGAGTGCTTTGGTGAAACCTCAGCTCCACACTTGGGAAGAGTTCAGAGTCTGGCATCAGGAGGTTCGACTCTTCTGGGATCTCTTGAACTTTTTGATTGTCCCTCTGGAAGTGGGGCAAGTCACTTTTGAATGGCAACACCCAAGCTCCCTTGATGGTGAACAGTAGGCTCCTGGCAGGTATGGGTGTGCACATAAGCATATATGTATTGAGATGGGTAATTACACCGCCACTTCTGTGTACTTGATAAGGCCCGAGTTACAGCATTTTGTCCCTTTAAGTAGAAAATCTTTCCTTCTTTTCTCTCTTCCTTTCTTTCACTCCCACTTTCATTCCCCTCCCTTCCTTCCTCCCTCCCTTCCTTCCTTTGTTCTGGCTTGCAGAAGAGAAAGTCGAAACTCAGAAAGGATAGATGGGCTATCCAAAGTTACACAGCTAATCCCAGTGCCTACTTACTCTTCTTCCTACAAGAGAGAAAGAGTAATTCTCTTGTCCATTCCTTGAAATATACTTTGAATATTTAAACCTGGGTGAAAGAAGGACCTGCTATCGTTGGAATTTAGTTTATTGCCTTTAATAAATCATTTTATTAGGAAGGATTATTGTCTTCTATCTTGTTTGTATGTAGAGTTTTATTCTTGCAACCTTTCATTCTCTTGGTGAGAAATAATACCAATGCAAACTTTGCACTTATTTGGTAATTGTAAGGAATGCAGTGAATGTAACCCCTGACAATTCTAAAATTCTTCAGCAACTTGAAAATATGTTGAGAATGTTGAAGTTAAATCATATCTCCCAAAGAGTTTTCTTTACTTTTTCTATTAAAATTTTTTTTAGTTCATTTATGTTGAATCTTAGGCACCTACTCTGTGCCTGATAGTGTACTAATATACTGGTTGGACTGGTTGGATGAGTCCATTTTTTTTTCCCTAAGAATCCACTTCTTTTATAATCAAATTTCAGATTAGCTTGAGTTTTTGTAAACAACAAGACTCCAGATACCAGGTATTCCAGAAATTGGAATATTAGCTTGTATGTGAGGACTACCATGCTGGCTGTGACTAGTTTGTTCTCGAGGTCCATGTCTGCACTTCTTTGCCCCGCGCTGGTCTTTGGAATGTATGCGGGCATGGGGAGGGTGAGAATGCTGGTTTTGAAATAGTGACTTCTCTGGCATCTCTTGCCGTCTGTTGTCTGGTTGTGGTTGACCAGTAGAGGACCAACAGGAAATCAGAGGGTGGGAGGCGAAGAACCCTTTGTGTTTATTCTCTTTCTCTGACTTGCTTGCCATGGTCTGGCAGGGATGAGCTCTTCTCCTGCTTTGCATCTGTCAGAGGTTGCCTCTCTTAGCTCCAGCCTTCTTCAGGATGTGTGCATCACGTGATACATCTGTAACATTGTTTTGACTACTTGCCCTTGTCAGGCCTGGGGCTGGTACTGGCTTCCCACTGTTGCTAGCCCCTGGATGCCTCGCCATTCCTTATTGGTTCTTTTAGCTCTGCCCACACCCCTGTAAATAGTCCTTTATTTTGAATGTGCCATCTGTTTCCGTTAGCATCCTGACTGATCCTGCCAATTAGTCTATGCCAAGCACTATACTACGACTTCAACATGGATTATCTCATATAATACGTACTCACTCTATGTGGTAGGTTCTAATATTATTCTTATTTAAAAAAAAAACAACTGATGAAATAGAGATTTAAAGAGTAAATTGCTCAAGGGAACACAGCTTGAAAGTAGTGTGGCTAGGCTTCAACCCCAGGATGATTCTAGCACCCATCCTCTTAATCAAGGCATTGTAGGTCTCTAGTTGGAGTTTCTGGGGGATAGACTCTGAGATAAAAATTTGCAGGCAGGCAGAATTTTGGGGCGTAAAGCTCTCAGGATCAACACCTGTTAGGGGGGTTAAAGGAAGTAGGACTGGGGAGAAGTTGAACTGTAGTGTAGTGACAACAGAAGCGTAAGCTCAACCCAAGAGGCGCTTGGGAGCTAGGAACACTCCCAAATTAGTGTAAGGGAGCTGGGCTTTTATACTTTGGCACTGCCTTGTCACTCAATGCAAAGTCTAACCTTAGGCCCTCTTCAGCCAAAGCGAGTCTAGATGGAGACTCTGTTGAGAATATTGACTGCCAACACTTCCAGAAGCTGGGGGAATAAGGGACTAGTCTTGGAGGGTGGATCTGGGCAACACACCATGGCATCCACCCCATCCTTTGAAACACATATGGAGGTCATGAGTTGGCAGCTTGCTCAAATAATTTGTGATCTCTGAAAACTTTATTAGACTCATGCATATAGCTGGCTTTTCTAGCATACACATATGTGTGCATGTGTGTGCTGATCGTGGTGTAATTATTTGAAATTGTTGAATACACACGCAAGTAGAAGTGAAGACACCTGGTTTCTAGTCCCTGCCCCTCTGCTGACTATCTGCACGCCTTTGTTCATTTCACTCAATGCTTCTGGATCCCAGTTTCCTGATTCATATTTTGAAGCTCTTGGATTAGATGTCTGTAAGGCTACTTGCACTGTGATGTTCTAGGATTCTATTAATTTATTAGCTTCCTAAAGTCCAGAAATAGCAAAAGTAAACATGTTGGAATGCTTTTTAAGTAATGCTGGAGACTATCCCTTGCAACCTCGGGTTAGTGACTTTCTCAGGCTCTCAGGCTTAATCATGGTGAACTTCACGAACATTCACACAGCCTCAATATCACCGTGTTCTCTGAAGAACAGAGATGCCCCTTGTCTCTCCAGAATGTCTTTATTTGGTATATATGATTTTAGAATGCTAGCACTTCCCATTCTTTCTGCATAGCTCATACAAATGTTTTAAGAATTATTTTAAAATTACTTTCATGGGGTAATTCTTACAATTTGAAGATGCATGGTCTTAATTTGGACAGATACATCTTGACCAAAGCAAGAAGAAATGGAAACTAGCTTTAGCTTGAGTTGGTGAAATAAAACTGATTCTCAAAGTATAAAGAAGCTAGAGAAACAAATAGGTAAACAGACAAAAATTAGTAACAAAAAAGACAAAGTATTGATGATAGAATTCTAAAAAAATGTTGAGTAAGTAATTAACATTGTACACTTTAACTAAAACTAACACAAATATATCTTAACAGAGAAAAGGGTTAAATAGTGAACTGAGTAAATATAGAAATCCTTTAAGATTGATTTTCCTGAGCTGTGGCAAATGATTCAATGAAAATGGAAAATAACTATTATTGTCAGTCATGTATGGCCCTGCTTGTATGATTTCCCAATGTAAGCCTTATGGTCGAAGCTGCTTGGACCATAAATAAATAAATAGACATACCTTCACTCTGGCTTCCTTACCTGACTCTCGTTAAACCCTATCAGCAACTGTAGAGGGCCAAAGTGGCAATTTCAATAAATATTTCATTACATGGGAGCCCATTTGCTGGTATTTCAAATAAATAAGTATATTTTCTCACTCAGTGGACACTAGAAGAGAAAACTCTCCAGTTTCCATTTTCAGACTTTCTTTTACTTTCTGGGGAGGTCAGTCATTTTCGTTTTCCAGTGTACAACTCGATTATTTATTGGAAGGAAATGTTTTAAATCAGGAAAAGAAAAAAAAATCCTACCAAATAATTTATCGAAGACTGTCTCCTGGCAGATTAATCCCTACCACTTAGCCAGGGCTCATTCCACGGTGATCAGACTGGTCAAGCTTAAACTGTATGTCCACAACAAGTTGCGTAAATAACCCCAAATACTGTGAACCTCTTTGCACTCGGTCATCTCCATGACCTTCAGAGAAAATGTCAGAAAGGTAGGAGGAAAAAATATAGCCTTCAATGCTCTAGTTATGGTATTTTCTAATAAATAAAACCCTTTTTGGCTTCTTTCATCTAAACGCATTTATCAGTTTAGACACAAATACTTCTCCGTAAGTGAGTAGAAATACTGCCTTTTTCCTTGTGGGTAGCCAGGAAATCCAATAAATGTATTTTAAGTCGGGCTTAGGAGCTACTTCGAGAGCCAGGGCTAACTGTCCTAGGTAATATCCTTATTTTTTTCTTAATTTTATAACCCTGATTTGCCTTTATAATATTTTCAATTATCCCATTAATAAGGAGGCTGTGTATGTGGCAGTGTTTGAAGAGATGATTTCCTGAAAAGCTCCAGCTTCCATCCTGCTTATCCAAAGGACGGGCCTTGATTTAAGCGACAGAGAGACAAGAGCTGTACCAGTTAGAGACGGCCTCGTCTCTCTTTGCCCAGTAACTTAAGTTTAAAACTGAAGTCCCATTCTTGGCCAAACTTTTTCCATCTCCAAGTTTTCAATTTTGGCTGAAGACATGACCAATGTTCAGGTCTCCCAGACCTGAAATTATAGAGTTATCTTAATTCTTCTCATTTCCTTTAGATAATAGGTTATGTGTTAATGATTTTCTCCAACTTTTTTTAAAATGAAAAGAACACCGTGCTTGGAGAAGGGGACCTGTAATTCCAGTAACCCTGCTCTGCCACTTAACTAATATGGGACCTGGCAAGTTACTAGAAGTTTTAGCGTCTTCCCTTGTGAGATGTGGGATATTAGTACTATCTATTTTGCTGACACCACAGAGATGTTTTCATGATGAAAGAGTTAGTGTACTTTGTAGATGACCAGGTTATGTGTTGGAGAGAGACAGGGGTAACCTCATAAGATTGCTGCCTTCTTTCGGGGGCCAGAACATAAAACTCTGCTCTCTGCACGCCATCCACTCCCATGCATTTGCCAAATTAGAAAGTCGAGGGTGACCAGCTTGTTGTCACTTATTGTGGATACCCAGCTTTGATCCTGAGGTATAGGCCCTCTAGAAGCTGCTCATCAGATTGCTTGGTCCTGTGGACCAAGCCACATCCCACACAGACTGTGGCTGTTAAGCCATCTTTCTGGGCTGCCGCTGAATGTAGTCATGGCCAAGTGTCCACAACCCTTTAAGAGACCACAGAGATTAAATTTACCCTTCTTCACATCCCTGTTTTCCTCAACTGCCTACCAGACACGTGCTTTTGGACACCCCACAGGAAGAGCGTACTTGATATGTCTGAAACTGGAGTTGATATTTCCTCCTCCCACATAGTTCCTCTCCAGTGTCCCCCACTTGAGTGAACTGTGAGCAACGCTAATACTCACTAAACGGCCCAAGGCAGCAACGTGGGGTAGACTTCTCTCTCATCAGTGTCTAATTAAACACCAAAGCTTCTTGTGTCTATCTCCTTAACAAATTTTTTTTTTAAAGATTTTATTTATTTAAGAGAGAAAGAAAGAGAGCACAAACAGGGGGAGCGGCAGAAGGAGAGGGAGATGGATTCCCCACTGAGCTGGGAGCCCGACTCAGGGATCGATCCCTGGACCATAGGATCATGACCTGAGCCAAAGGCAGACGTTTCACCCACTGAGCCACCCAGGCGCCCCTCTCCTTAATAAAGTTTAATTCTATTCATTTTTCCTCATCTTCATGGCCACGTACCCCAACCTAGGGCATCATTCAGCTTTACCTGAACAACTGTTGCAGCTCCCTAAATTGTCTCCCAGCCTCTACTCATTCCCTGCCTCTCTCAGTTTTATCCATACATTTTAGGCAGGGTTTTTCTGAAGTGCAAAGCTGAGCATGTCACGACCCTCCTTAAAATATTCTCAGTGACTTCCAACTGCCTTCAAAGTAGTGGCCACATTCTATGGCTCCTGTAAAGTCAAATTTCTGGTATTTTCTCCAGCTTCCTTCTCCTCACTCAGACTATTGCATGAACAGCTTATAAACTTGAGTAATTGCTTTCAGTTCCAAGAATGTGCTATGAGCACCTTCATGACTTTGCATATGCTATTCCTCCTCACTTGGATCACTTTCCCTCTCCCTTTGCCTGGCCATTTCCCAGTCACTCCTTGGATTTCAGTTTAGATGTTTCTTCTTTTGGAAAGCTTCTCCCGAGTCCCTAAATTCTGAGACTACCCCATCTTGCTGCCCTAACACTTGATGCATCGTTCAGTCCTTGTGTGTTTACTCACCTAGGTCTCTCACTAACGCCCACGAAGGCAGCACTCTCACTGACTCCTTCGGCACCCTGTTCCCAGTAGTCAGCACAGCGTCTCGCACAGAAAACTCCCAAGTTGTTATTGAATAGAGGCATGAATAAATGATACTTTTGTTTCTTTTCTTGGGAAAGCAGACTAATTCAGTTGAAAGAAATCACCAGTTATCAAAGTCCCGTGTTCCAGTTCTACTTCCCATTGCTTGATTATGGATGTCACAAAACCTGTCTAGGAAGTGAAATAATGCCCGTCTCAGGTGACCTCAAGAGTTGCTTTTAATAACAGCTAATTAAGACAAAATCTCACTGTAAAATGTACAGTTTCCTGCTCATAAAAGTATGTCAATATTATCACATTCATCGTGTTTTCAGTGGCTTGTGCATGTCTGTTAGGAGAAAGACACAAGAAGCTTTGGTGTTTATTTAGATATTGGTGAGAAGGTGTTCTACCCCAGACTGCTGCCTTGGGCAAGTTAGGCCTAGTATTTGAACTTAGTCATTTATAAAATTCTGTACTGGGTGTATCAGTTAGCTATTACCGCATAACACCCCTCTCCAGAAACTTAATGGATTAACACTTTTTTAAAAAGATTTTATTTATTTAATTGGCAGACAGAGATCACAAGTAGGCAGAGAGGCAGGCAGGGCGGGGGTGGGGGGGAAGCAGGCTCCCCGCTGAGCAGAAATCCTGATATGGGGCTCGATCCCAGGACCCTGGGATCACGACCTGAGCCAAAGACAGAGGCTTTAACCCACTGAGTCACCCAGGTGCCCCAACTTAATGGATTAAAACAGCAATTACTTACTTAGGTACTGATTCTGGAGGTCAGTAGTTTAGGTAATTCCGGTTGTTAGGCAAGAGGTTAGTGTGGGCTGTTCACATGGTGGAGGGCAGCGTTCCATGAGGTTAAACAGAAGAGCATAGGAACTCTTGGAATTGAGGCTTGGAACTGCTGCCTCTTGGTTGCATTTTATTAGGTAAAGCAAGTCCCAAGCCATCCCCTATTAAATAGGTAGCGAAATAATTAATCTCTTATGGGAACACTTCCAAAGACAGAAAGAGGAGTGACTACAGGGACAGAAATAGTTGTGGCCATTTGCAAACCGTCTACCACAGTCTGTCACTATCTTCATTTGATTAGTTACCATGTCACAAATCTGATCATGTCACTTTTTTAATTTCAAATCTTTTAGTGGCTCTCTGTTGCTTATAAAATAGCAAAGACCTCCATGAACTTCCCACATTGGCCTTCTCTGCCTGGTCTTTTATGTTTTAGGGACAAAACATTTCTTATAGTTGCCACAAATCAATTGGGCTGTTTGTGGCCTCTGCAGCTCCTGCAGCTCCCTCCCTCCTTTCCTTGCCTGGATCATCTTAACTCATTTCAACAATCAATGACATTAACGATACCATTTATTATATGGCAGGCACGACTGTTTTAAACACTATCCCCATGAGGGAGGAACTATTATTATCTCCTTACAGATAAGGAAACTGGGACACTGTGAAGTTAAGTAACTTGTCCACGTTCACTCGGCTTAAAGTCTGGCTTCAGAATTGGAATCTGGAGTCTGTGAATCTAACTGCCAGGGTCTCCTACCTGTGAAGACACAGCTCAGTTTGGCCCATTCCCCTGTGTGCCTTGCCGTTTGCCACGTTCAGTGATCTCTTCCAATGTCTGATGCCCCTTTGAGTTGTGAGCGTGTCGAGAGCACAGAACAGGCCTTGCCTTCGACTGTAACTGTCAAATGTGGCACAGAATCATGCCTCCGTTGCCCTCTCCATACTTCTCAAGATGCGTCTTTTGCACCATTAAAAATCTCTGCTTCTTGGAAGGAAAAAAAAAAACCCAGAGTGAAGACTATTAGTCCTCACAGCATCTCCAAGAAAGAAGTGACGAGTGGGAAGCTCTATCTCATTTTGCAAACAGGAAATTCAGGCATGTGGAGATGAAATCACCCAGCGCCGTGCCAGGATTCTTTTTTTGGTTTTCCGATTCCTAGTTTTGTGTTCTATCTACCAAAAAGTGGTATTTGCCTATGAAGTGCAGCTGATGGTTGCTTAATTTTCCCCAGAACAAAGTTAAAAAACATAACAATTAAATTAAATCACCCAAGAGGGACGCCTTCTTCCTTTGTGAAGTTTGGAGGGAACAAACTTTTGGGGAAACTTTCTTTTCCCTGGGGTATAGTGCTCTCTTCTCTTTCAGCAGAATATATTGTGTCTGATGGAGCAAAAAATTGTTTTTAAGAAACCCTGCACCAATCTGTCTGCCCCAGCTCAGACACATGCTCGCACAGAAAATTAAATTCACAGAAATGAGAGAAAATCAAGAGAACCAAAGGAGCATGTCTTCCGTTTCTCAGAATCATTCTCTAGTGTATTTAGTGGCCTGTTGGGTGACAGGGTGATGAGGGGAAAGGTTTGGTTGAATGCAACTAATTTTTCATGTCCCTTTGCTTATTTCATCAAAGCACCATGAAAAAGTAAGCATTATGCACATTTCACCTCTATGGTTTTAGTCTGTAAGAAGCTTTATTAGAACTTCGTTAAAACAGTTTTTTTTTTCCAGTTTGAGTTTCATTACTATCATTTGCTTCATTAACAGCAGTAAGTTCTTGGGTGTGAAGCTTGCTTGAAATGGTAACTACTAAGAGAAAGCAGGGGGAGAAGGAGAAATAAAAGAAGAGGCTTAAAGAATAGTGGCACCGAGAAACGCTCTTGGGAAAGAGAATCCCCTGGATGATCTCTGGCCTTCTAACATGGTTTTCTTCTTCAACTTTTTTTGGCATTGGTCTTAAATCCTATCACTTCCTAAATCAGAATCTCTAAATCTCCTTATAATCAGATCTCTTACACATATTTTGATCATGGGTAGAATCTTTATTGATATAAACATGTGTTTTGTGAAACGAACCAAGGAAAAAAGAGACAAACCAACAAATCAGACTCTTAATTCTAGAAAACAAACTGATGGTTACCAGAGGGGGTGGTGGGTAGGGATGGGTGAAATAGGGGTTGGGGATTAAGGAGTTCCCTTGTCATAGGGAGGACCTAGGCATGGGTAGAATTGTTGTACAGCCGAAACCAATATAATACTGAATGTTAGTTCTACTGGAATTAAAAAAAATAAAATACAATGCGTTTTGTGTTGTTTTGAGTCATAGTGACGTCCCAATTTTACAGCTTCCCTCTGTCCTACATCGCGGGGAACTTCCCTTGCCAGGACACCCATGCGTCGGAGTCCTGGGTTGTAAGCTTTGTCAAAAGAGGGACTTTGGCATGTCTTGCAAATCGTGCTCCCAATAAATATCAGATATGGATGCTGCTGCCACTGTGGATACTAGCCTTTTGTAGTAATCTATTTTCCTTGAAGTAATTATATTTGCCTCAGTGACTCAAAAAAATCCCCCCCCCCCAAGTTTTGATATCTGATGAAGGACCAAACACCTCCCAGATTTTATTCCTTTCTACTCCTGAATTAAGAGTTTGACTGAGAAACCAGAAGCCAAGTCCCTCCGGTCATCGTGCACAATCATGAGGCTGCATATGAACTGGCAGTTAAGCTCGCCAACTCCTCAACACGCCTCAGAATCTTCCACCCGATCTCTTCTCACCTCTATTCTCAGAGTGGCTGGTTTGTTATGAAACTAATTTTTTTCTAGGCCAAGTTTCCTTTGAGCAGGGTGCAAAGGCATATGATCCTGTGGATTAGAAGTGGGTTGTCATCAAAACGATATAGCTCTGTTCTTCTCCGTTCCTTTCTTGGAATGGCTGAGAACAGACTTGCGAAGAGAAAAACTTGTTGGCGTTTGGGAGCTGCCAGGTTTTAGAGAGCCCAATTATGTCTTTTTTGAACTAGCATTTCTTTAATAGAGTTTAATTTAAAAATGTTTTTTTTTTCATTTTTGACATTTCTTGTAGTTTTTAATTTGAGAGGATAAAGATATGTTTACTTATGGGGAAAGTAAAAACAGATTGCGTATGAGTGAGTGGGGTCACCTGGTCACCACTTGCGATGGTGTTCCAGTGGCCAACAAATGGCCTGTGTGTTCCAGAAAGTACCCTTTTTAATGGCTCAGTCCCTAAAATTGCCCCATTGTTTGTGCCTTTGCTTTAAATCATTGTAGTTCCATGAGAGCACCAGTCTTGTTAGTGGCTTAGTGTCTATTCCATCTATTTCTTATTACGAGTGCCCACAGATTCTTTATGACCGTCCTTCCTCCTCCATTTTGGAAGAGTGAATTCTCTCTGAGTTTCAAGACTGTGCCAATAATAAGTCCAGTCCAGTTTCTTGATCAGGGAAATTGGTTCAGTTACAGACACATATCCAACTGAAGAGATGTGAAGAGAGTTTTGCTGGATTTAATTTTTTTGTTTTGTTTTGTTTTGTTTTTTGAGGAGCCTTTTGTTTTCAATAGGAAGTCTTAGACTTTTGATTTATTTTCCACTTGAGTTGTTGCTGGGAGGATGAGGTATGTGACTAAGCCTTCATTTTCTGTCATGTGAGTCTGAACTGAAGAGACCACTGAATGGAGCCAGAGCATAGAGCTGAATGGGTGGAATGCAGAACAAAGAGCAAGAAACTGAGTGCTTGGTGACATCCTTTGAACACTAGATCAAACCTCACCTGAACCCATTGCTAGGTAGGATGCATATTATAACTTTTAGTCACATGAATATCATCTGTTCAGTTTTAGTTTTAGATAGTATTGTCTGTTAAGTGGAAGGGGTTAGCTGAAGCGCTTAGGCCTGCGTTACAGCTTGACTTCTCTATCTACCCAATCCTGCATCTTCTCTTTCACAGGGGTTGATCCTAAGGACCCTCCCTAATAAAAATCCTACATAGATGTTGGCTAATTGAAGATGATAAAAAAAGAAGAAAGAAAGAAAGAAAAAACTACAGGGGAAATCCCATTTTAGAGTATTGTTTATGGAGAATCCAAACTGTGACAGGGACGGCTCCTTCGAGGCAGACTGATTTTCCACGGGCTAACCAAAAACCAAAGTAAAACAGAATATAAAAATTTTGCTATACTTTGCTTTTGCACAATGTTTTGATAATTCATCTGTTAGATTTGTCTCCAAGATTCAATAGTCCACATAGGAGACTGACTTATCCTGGAAGGGAGTAGGAGGGAAAGGAAATCAGGTAGACCACTATCTTACAAAATCTCTAATCCAATTTATGGTTCGTTTTTTATTTTCAACATATCTGTATACTCTGAAATTATCACCATGATCAAGATAATGAAAATGTACTTTATCCCAAAAGTATCCCCCTGGCCCTTTGCAATTCCCCTCTTCCATTACTTCTCCCTTCCCCATGCAATCACTGATCTGCTTTCTTTCACTATAGATTTGTTTGCATTGTTTAGAATTTTATATAAATGGAATCACAAAGTATGCACTCCTTTGGCATGCCTTATTTTACTCCGAATAATTATTTTGAGATTCATGTATATTGTATACATCAATAGTTCCTTCCTTTTTACTGTTGGGTAATTTCCCATTGTATGCATGTATAATAACTTGTTTATTCATTCACTTGTTGATGGACACTTGGATTGTTTCTAGTTTTGGGCTATTATAATTAAAGCTGCTATGAACATTTAGGTACAAGTCTTTGTATAGACATATGCTTTCATTTCTTTTGGCTAAATACCTAGGAATGGAATGACTGGATCATATGGTAGGTGTATGTTTAACTTTTTAAGAAACTGCCAACTTGCTTTCCAAAGTGGTTGTGTCATTTTACATCCCCACCAGCAGTGTATGAGAGTTCCAGTTCTTTCAGTCCTTGCCAGTCTTTGTCTGTCTGTCTTTTAAAATTTTAACCACTCTGTAAGTAGGTAGTTGTATCTCATTGTCACTTGTAATTTGCATTTCTCTAATGACTGGTGATGTTGAGCATCTTTTCGTGTGATTACTTGCCATCCATATATTTCCCCTGATGAAGCGTCTGTCCAGATATTTTGTTCATTATTTGAGTTACTTATTTTTGTTGTGTTAAGGGCTTTTAAATATAACATATTCTGTATACAAGTACTTTATCAGATATGTGCCTTGAAAATATTTTCTTCAAGTCTTGTCTTTTCATTCTCTTCTCATAATAGTGTCTTTCAGAGAGCAGATGTTTTAAATTTTGATCAGGTTCTACTTACCAATTTTTTTGTTAATTTTATAGATCATGCTTTTGGTGTCAAAACTAAGAAAACTTTGCATAACCCAAAGCCACCAAGATTTTGTTCTATGTTTTCTTCTAGAAGTTTTGTAGTTTTGGGATTTACATTTAGATCTATATCCATTTATTTTTAATTTTTTATGTGATTCATTTTCAGTTAATTTTTATATATGGTGAAAGATATGGATTGAAATTCATTTTTTTTTGCATATGGATATCCAAGTGTTCCAGCACCATGTGTTGAAATCGCTTATCTAATTTTAAAATATGGAGCACATAATTCCAGTGTGGTCCATAGACTATCTCAGCATAATCACTCCTAGTACTTGTTAAAAATGCAAATCCCTAGGTCTCACACTAGCCCTTTTGAGTTTAAATCTTATGGCAAATACCCTATGTGATTCTTGTGGATACTAAACTTTGGGAACAACTGGCATAATGCCATTATTACTCATTAACACTTTACTTCAAGTCAACACTGTCTCCACCAGAGCCCAGAAAAGATATAATTTTGAAAAAGTAAGTCTCCATAAGATGGAAAGAAACCAGAAAGGTTTCTATTTTTCTTAATATAAAAATATTTATACATATACAAAAGTAGATTGAATAATATAAATTTTCATGTACTCAGTGCTCAATTTAAGCAACAGTCAATATTACTTTTTAGAAAACAAAACAAAACAAAATACAGGTGAATTTTTCTATGTAGGGAAGAACTTCCAAGCTTAAAAAGCAATGGGAAAAGCCAACAGTAGAAAAAAAAAAAAAAATTGAATGAGCAACTGAAAAAAAAAAACCCAAAGATCAATATATTGCTAATATAAATATTAAAGACCTCAACTGATCAAAAAAAATCTGAAGTGGCTTAAAAGACAGGTAATAATCAGGTAATATTTTTAAACAGAACAAATGATTAATTTTTAATCTATGAAGATAAAAAATTTAAAAATGGCAAGAAAACTCACCAAGTGATAAGCAGATAAAAGGGCATAAAATATAGCATTGAGATAACAGTGAGAGGATATTATGGAGCCAGTCATATTATCTTTAAACATAATGTTTTATAGCAATAGGAAAACATTTATGGTATAGTGAAAAAAGCTGAATACAAAATTGTACTTTTTGTATGTTCTCATGTATTTTAAAAAAAGGCTTACAAACATAAAAGGACTGGAAGCATATTTGTTTCTGCAGGTAATTTTCTAGGTTATATCCAATGAACATGATTGTTTTGCTGATATAATCAGAAAATAAAGTCCAATTTTGAAGAAGAAAATGTCTGACATGGGACATTTCCTTGGCAAAGCCAGAGATTGGCACAGAGTACAAAGATGGACAGTGAAAAGGCACAGGGAAGGCTGAAGACAGGTGGTGTGCGACATCGTCTTAAGTGCAAGGGTACAGGTAATGGCTTCCTCCTTTGCAAGTATTACCAGTAGATGAAGATTGTCTTCACGTGAGTGCTACAGGCTGGGGGGAACTGGCCAAAGTGGATAGATTCTAATGGCCACACCACTGTCTGTTTTCCTGATCGGTTGTAGACCCGGCTCAAATCCATAGAGCCCCTTTACGTGACACAAGGAGTGGGGTCCAGAGGAAATAAGTTAGAGCCGTAATTTACAGCCCTTTCTTCTTGTCCAAAGCCACCCAGTGGATGAAATGTCTGTTTGTTCATGGGCTCTGAAGTGTTACTTTGTATCGGTTTTCTTCTACAGTTCAGACACTAAATCTAAAGTACTTTACCAAATTGGAAACCCACTCATATCTTCTGGGTTTGTTCTTCTGAACTGAAATTGAACTCTGGCACTTTAGTTCACATGATGGTAGAACAATGTAACTTTCTGTTTGGGAAAAGAATGGCTTTTAAAGTCTCATAAATGGGTCTTGCCTCTTCTTGGAAATGAAGTAAACTTGTAAACTCTACTTCCTAAATGTTGTGTAATTGTGAATGAATAAATATTAAGGAAGGAGGAAAGTACAGATTATACATCCCAGATTATATGAAGGTTCAAAAATAATAAAAACGTATTCGTTCTTTTAAAGTCCTACTATTGAAAATCACATTGAGAATTGCAGAGAGAAAGAGAGAGAGAGAGAGAGAGAGAGGAAGAATTGCAAAAAAAAAAAAATAAATAAATAAAGGACACAAACATATTATGATTCAGGGCAATATGTTAATCTAAAAAAAGTAAATTAAAATGTCAAGTAAGGCTGATGAGATTGCAAAAGTACTACAAAGTTTACCACAAGAAATTTTTATATCCTTGTTCTTTGATGATTCTCTAATTTTATGGTTTCAGGTGGCATAGATTAATATTTTTATGCAGTCTTCTTCTGTGATCAGTACTAAAATAGCTATTATCAAAACAACTATTGAGTATCTAAAGTATGCAGTACAAATCTCATAAAATAAACTAAATTTGTATAAAAAAGTTTTTCTCAGGCTTGTCAGGGAAATAATATGGAGTGACTGTGAACTATAAAAACTAGGCAACTTCTCTAAAACTAGGCAACTTCTCCAAAATAGCAACATAGGACACCCTAAGGAGGTTAAAAAATAGATTTAAGGATTGATCCAAGTTCTCTTCACTACTTTTGTAGAGTCTCTTTTCAAAACCAAGAATTGAAACATGTAGTATGATGATTATGATTCTACTTAAAGGAAGAACAGAGCAGAATATCTGAAATAAAAATGGGATGAAACAAATAGTATGTGTCGATTCATATTCTAAAACATGTACCATTAGATTTCTCTGACATGAAGCACACATGGGTTTCATTTACTTACAACTATTAGTGTGAAGTGTGCTAAAAAGTAGACTCAAAATAAGTTCAGATTATCATAGGATTATTAAGGCAGGAAAATGTAAGATTAGTAATGGGGCTTTGAGCTCTGGGTCCCCATGTACCTGTAGGAGTGGATGTCACATCCAAATTGCCAGGCCAGATCATCTTAGCTTTTCATATACTTAACCTGTCATATACTTTCTACTTAACTTGAGCAGTTTAATAAATATTACAGGCACCACATATTAAGTATCATAAATGTATAAGACATTCTGCAGTGTTCTGTCTTTGTGGAGAAGGGTTATCAGAAGGGATATATAAATAAAATTTAGAGACTGTTTTGATCATATACTTATCAAGATAAGCCTGATTTCTACAATTAGCTGACTCGATCAAAGATCTCTTTTGCTCCTATTACTTAGCTAGTAAATCCTGTACTTTCTCAGATTATTTCCTAAAATGAGCAATATGGCTGAAAACTCCTTGTTTGATTACCCAGAGAACACTGGCTACTTAGCAATATGTAAGCCATTATTTTAGGAATTACAGACATTCTATTCCAATACATTTAATTTGCCTGAGTCCTTGAGTTTGAAAATCATATGGCCTCATATGGGCTCAGTCTCCTGGTGAATTCCAAAGTTATTGCTCCTAAAAATTTGTAGAAAAATTTCCTGGGCTCAATTAAAAAAAAAAATTGGTTTTCTGATAATAAGGAAAGTGCCAACTTCCCATTTTAGAATCTGGAGGCACTTGAATGAGTACTAACTTCATGTCAAGTACTATGCACATGGTCCCTGACTTGCAGTGATTTGATGTATGATTTTTTGACTTCACAGTGGTGCCAAGTGATATGCATTTAGTAGAAATTGTACTTTTTTGAATTTTGGTCTTTTCCTCGGCTCGTGATACCCAGGGTGATCCCCTCGTGAAGCTGGACATGGACAGCTACATCAGCCACACGATCACGTAGGTGAATAACCCATCCGCTCGCAACCGCTCTGTACCCCTACCGCTATTCTGTTCACTTTCAGTACAGTAGTCAAGAAATTACACGAGATATGCAGCACCTTATTACTGAATAGGCTCTGTTAGGTGATTTTGCCCAACTGTAGGCTAACGTAAGCCTTCTGAGCCTGTTTAAGGTAGGTGAGGCTATAAGCGATGATGTCTGGCAGGTTAGGTGAATTAAATACATTTTCACCCTAAGCCGTTTTCAGATATAACCCCATCATAAGTTGAGAAAGATCTGTGTTAAGCACCAGATTTTTTTTTTAAATGAGCAAAATAGAATGTCTGTTCGTCAATGCACTGTTTTATATTTGGTAGCATACTACTACATTATCTTGTGAAACGTCACAAGATTGATATTATTTCCCTCATTTACAGGTGATAAAACCAAAACAGCAATATCACTTGCTCCAGATCATGCTTTTAGTAGAGCCAGGACTATTACTCAGGTATTTTTGGACTTCAAGTTCTTTTCTCTATTATCCAATAGATATATTTCCCTAATGTTTTTCGGTCAAGATAAACCATGTAACTATTGTAATGCAGATATCCCTCTAGTCCAAAGGAAGAGTTTCTATACCTTGTCTAAATTTCACTGGCCATTTCAATACCACAGGAGCAGGAAATTATTCAATTCATGAGAAAATTCATGCACCTGTGGATTTCATCTTTTGTACCAGATGAATAGGTGAGGTTGGATTTGATTTACTCCATGACTAAACTCTGAAATTGGGATTTAAAATGGATATGTAATCTCACTCTGATTCCATTTTTTCCCTCTACTGCTGCCTAATGGTTATGCAAGTCTCAGGAATGTATTTAAAGTAGTAACATGTCCTTTTATCCAATAACATCAAACGGAGATCTTTTTTGTTCACTTTTGCTAGACCTCTAACCTTTAAAGGTGAGTCAGGCAGCTGCAGAAAACCTGATCTTATTTTCTGCCCCTGGCAAGACTTTTTCAAGTTCATCTTTTTTCCCTTCTCTCAAAATCTGATGAAAAATGAAATGTCAGGAAAACAAGCTCTCAAGCTAAAAAACTTGTGTCTGTCTCTGTGACAGATGTCAGTTTGAAAGGTTTCAGGTCACCTGTCAGAAGTGTGCCATTGTGATCTGTACTCACATTGACTCGACCTCACACCAACACTGAGTTCTGCTTTTAAAGACACTCTTGAAAAAGAATTAAATGCTTTTAAGTTGTTGCCTTTTCCTCTTTCAGCTCTAATTAATGAGACCAAGAAGAGAGAGAGAGAGACGGAGAAAGAGAGAGAGACAGAGAAAGAAAGAGAGAGAGAGAGAGAGAGAGAGAGACTGAGACACCAACTTTTAAGAGGACAGTTTGACCTTTGGGTGCCCCTGGCAGTGAACCAATCAACATTCTTGTAATCCAAACACAGATGCCTGAAGCTAAACAAATCCTATACTTGTGAACAAGAATTCAGTTTGCTGTCAAAATACAGTGAAGATCAGCACAGTGCTGCTTTGAACAAAAATATCATGAATTAAAGTTTAAATGTTTGTGATTAATAGAGAAGAGTAATATCGAGCAAAATAATGTCTCAATTGTGCCTCAACTCAGTAACAAATATTTCCAGTAAAAAAAAAAAATCATGTGTTTTGGAAAGTCCTATATCCAACTCCATATGTTGGAGTCCCTAATACTTTTATGCCTGAAACACCACTGATACTATTGTATAAGTCAGTAGTGTGTAATGACTAATTGATGGTGTTGAACTCTGTTCTTTTCTGGATTACTTACCCAATGTTTCAATTATTTATCCTAGTGATAAATTTTTTTTTTTCCCTCTCTCATGAACCTTTACCATAGCCCAGGAAATTTAAGGATTGGAAAAAAAAAAGAGAGAGAGAGAGAGAGAGAGAGAGACAGAAAGAGAGAGAGAGAAAGAGAGAGAGGTGGATTTTATTTCATCATTTTGGGAGTATGCAAGACTTTGCCTTATAACCAAGATGATAAAAGATTACACTTCCAAAGTCATGTTTGCCAAATCTACCACTCTAAACAAGAGGCTAGATGAAAAGAGACAAAAAGGTCAATGGAATATAAAACCAAAAACTTTAATTGCACTTTGGAGATGATAGCTTTTTTTTTTCTTTGCTTGACTCCTAAGTATACAATACTTCTCTTCTTTCAAGTGGGCCCACCCTTGACATGAAATACAAGTTAGTTTATTGAAGCTAGGTTCATCGTATCCATGTCTAGAACAACATTATTTTTGTGGAAAAGCTGGGGGAAATAAAGAAGTGCAGGCCTGGAACGTGATTCGTTAGCTTGAACTAGAGACGGAAAGCTGATGCTTCCCAGTGATTTGTAGTCTATCTGTGACATTTTCCACACCTCTGCTTTAGACCAGTGCTTCTCAGGCATTCATGGGCCCACGAATCTCCCAGATCTTCTTAACATGAGCTTCTGAATCGGTAGTCGAGGGTGGGCTTGAGCATCTGCCTTTCTAACAGATTCCCAGGTGATGCAGCTCCTGCCCAGCCCGGACCACACACGGAGCGCTCGAGTGTTTGCTTCTTGGCTCTCCACAGGAGTGTGTGTCAAATGCCTCAAGATCCCCAAGTAGTTCTAAAGCCCAGGCAGCATCTCTTATTTTGAAACATTCCCCTTCTGCCATATTTTCCCTGTTTATGATCTTTTTTCTATGTATCTGTAACTCGATTGCTTTTTAGGAGCTTCACATTTTAATATAAGAGTCATCATGTCACCTCAGAATGACCCTACTGTATTACAAAGTCAAGGTCCATGACAAAGATGATAACGGTGTCAAGTTTTTTTTCAACCCTTGCTTTTATTTGTTTCTATATTTCCTGATTAATTTTTTATTTTCATTCCAGGATAGTTAACATACTGTGTTAACGTTAGTTTCAGGTGTGCGATGTAGTGATTCCACAATTCTATACGTTACCCAGCACTGATCATGACAAGTCAACCCTGCTTTTAAATCAATAGGTTTTTTTTTTTTTTTTTTTTCCTCACTAGATCATGGTCTTGGTGAAGCATTTTACACCCTACCAGGTAATTTTATTAATACTGACGGATATCTCTTCCTTGCTATGCAACAGTCAGACTGTTCATAATCAAAAGGTTGAAGTCTTTGAAGTCTTAGCCCTTAGCCCAAGAAGCACCCAGAGGAAAAACAGTTAAAAGCAAGAGTAGTCAGAACTATCCGCAGTGTTTAGACCCAGATAACCACAAACATCCTGGAATTTACTTAACCATGTCTGATTTCCCAGTGAGTCATGTTTACATCTCTAGATGTTAGTTTACTTTCCCTTCATTTTTTTCTTGATCACTCATGCAGTAGAAAGCGGAAACTTCGAAATCTTCCATGGCAATTAAAGTGCCAATACTTGAGCTCGCTCTGTGTTCCTGCTACTGATAGGGAGAGATATGGTTATTAGTCAAACAAAGCTGTACCAGTTTTCTCATGCTCATTATGTATTTATAATGTGGACATTCTTGTGACATAGCGAGCAGCTGCGTTTGCAGGCGACTCCTATCCAATGAGGGAGGACCAGATTTCACTTTACCGGGTTAAAATGCACCAGATTTAATGCTCAGTTTTCATCCCGCGTGTATTAGATACACACGTGATTGCTGAGATTTTCATACCAGTGTATTCATGATTGTGTAGGCCACTCTAAGCTATTCTTGTCCTTGGTAAAGATTCTTACTCTCTCTTCTGTCAAATGCCAAGATCATGTAAGCAAGTGAGAAATATTTGCTAATTTTCTCAAAAGCCTCAAATTACTTTCTGCATGGAGGGCATGACCCACTGCTCCCTTCTGTTAGAAAGAGCAAAGCAGGAGGTGGGCTGCTTCTCACAGGGTGAGACTTAGGTGCTACTGTATCACCACTGTCATGAAAAGGTTTATCTTGCGTCATCGGCTTCATGTGGTGTATCCGTCAGACCCGCGTGAGCACAAGATTGTAGATTAGAACCAGAACTAGAGATTCTCCTCTTGCTATCGTACAGACTCTCAGTAACAATACTCTGAATAAACCTTCCCCTATAAGAAAACCGCTTCTACCTTTCGATGAATATTGGTGGGGGGGAAAATGGGGGAGGTAGCAATTGGGAAAACAGGTTTTTTCTGGCTGAAATTAATAATTCTGAGCAGTACTAAAATTAATTACTCTGTAGTTCTAAGTAGGCAGCGGATTTATGGTAAATGACAGAGTGTTTGCAAATTTTCCTGACTACTCGATTAGAAAATGCGCAAGCGGAGGCGTCAGCCGAGCATGCATTATTTAAGTGGTTGGTGTCTGGCGACAATCTGGAAACTGCAATTGTTGTGGTTGCCGTAGGAAAATTCGCACTTTCTGAGAGAAATTCTTTCACCTTTGTGTGCCCACAGCCTGGATCTCTCCTCGTGGCAGCTGTAGGAAACACAGGAACTCCGTGACCTGGAAAATGTGGGACAACTGCCACAAGGTGACCCTGGAAGGCTGGGGTAGGCCCAATTAATTTAAAATTTTGCTTGGCCTTGTCTCTTCCAATTTTCTAAATCCTCTGGAAAAATGATTAATGCGTACACTGCCAATGCGAAAATATTTTTGACCCTATTAAAGTCGACCAAGGGTAAACCAAGTGTAGGCTGGCATTGTATCAAACTAGCTTTATTAAATTTGATTGGAGGTTTGTATGAGGAAGGGACAGACAAGGACATTATTTTGCACAGCGGCTCTCTTTTAAATGAAAATATCAAGAGGAATACAAAGTAGCAATATGCCCTGGACAGGAATCATTTTAAATATAGGAAAATGCCACAGAGAACTTTGTTTAAAGGGTAAACCATATTTGCTAGAAAATTTTCTGCTTTCGTATTGCTCTGCTGGTCAGTTACCAATGAGGCTGTTTTAATTTATGGGAGAGGTTACGGAAGCCTTATATTTCTTCATTTATAGATGAGCTAGTTCAACCTTGCTTTCTTTCTCTTATCTGTCATTGAAGTCTACAACTTAAAAACAATCTGTCTGCATGTGAACCTTAGCAGAACAAGTCTTATTCTCACCATGTTTCCCCTATGTGTCCATTCTGTGCAATCATTTCATTAACAAAGCGATAGGGTTTTTGTTTGTTTGGTTGGTTTTTTCCCTAATGGTTATTCTGTTTTGAATAAAAAGGGCGCGCTTCCCTCACAATTTCAAAGGAGGGAATTTCTCAACAGTGTTTCTTCCTTTTCCAAGAAAGTGAAAATCCTTTAATTTAGGATCCAACACCCAGATTTCACACATAAGGTTTCCTATAGTTTTCTTACACCTAGGAGATATTCAGTCACGTGACGTCATCATAACGAGTATATTCTAACCATTTATCATGTAGGAAGTAGAGTAATTTCCTTCGTGGCAGGCATGAATCTTAATGATGGGATGAGGGAACGGCAGAAATTGCCTGGGATCACCTACCATCGGAATGACCGGAATTCAGCGGGAACAGCAGTTTAGGAGGCGGCGGTAGCCCGGGGAAGGTTCTAAAACACACTGGTCATTCTAGTCATTTCAGTCTACCCAGCATCGATGTGGGGAATAGGTAGTCCTAGGATTAAGAATCCATGACTGGGGATATTAGCCCCGCCCAGGGCTTTTTAATGGAAAGACATGAATGAAGCAGCTTGTCGGTAAGGCTTATCACAGGCTGTGTCACTCTTGACCCGTGTTCTGTGGCTTCGTCTGCAGTGTCTTCCTATAGGAAGATTCTATGTCTCTGTCCTGTTTAAGGCAGGTATGGCCTTTTGATGTGTTTTGGCCAATGGAATATGAGAAGAAGTGAGGCGTGTCACTTCCAGGCAGAAGCCTTAAGATCCAGGGCATGCTTTGCCTATTTTCTTTTTTCTCTGTATGACAATCGGCAAAATTCCAGAGAAAGGAATTTTGTGGAGCCAAGTTGTGGCTAACCTGTGATATGCACAATAGCGTCAGTGAGAAACACACCTTTGTTATTGCTACATAGGGATTCTACAATTATCTGGGAGCCCTGCAAACATAGCCTACCCTGACTGACACAGATGTATGCTGCAGCCTTTCAGCATGAGCTCAAGAGCATGGTGTTAAATATGACTCTGAGCTTTGGCATGAAATTAGCTCTCATCTTCCTGCTCCCATTTCTAGGAACCTCCTTGCTTCCACACCCGCTTCTTCCCTCTTCAGTGGGTAGAGCGAACCTACTCTGACCTACAGCCAAGATCTTTACTTGTGCTCTGGATCCCACCTCCTCCTAAATTCCTACAGCCTTGTTTCTTTAGTCATCCCTTCTCTTTTGTAATACCAATCTCTCCCTCTCTAACGGATCATCCATATCTTCAGTACTAAAAACAGTTCTTTCCGGGCTTTGCATTCCTTTCAGCTAACGCTTCCCATGTCTCTCTTCCCTTTTCCGACCAAACTTCTCAAAATATTTAATTGTATGTGGTGTCTGTATTTCCATTTAATCTCTAATCTAATCTGGTTTTCATCCCACCACCGAAAACAAATCGCTCACCCAAAGTCACCAGAAGTCTTCTTATGGTCCTGTCCAGGGGACATTTTTATGTGCTAATTTTATTTGACTTCTTAGCAACATTTCCCTGAGATGATCATTTCCTCCCTCATGAAGGGATCTTTTCATGGCTTCCAGGGCAATTCCTGGCTTTATTCTTACCTCTTTTGTGATAGACTCTTTTTCCTTCTTTACTTACCTTTAAAATTCGTAAAAAGTTCCCATGGATCAGTACTGAGTCCCCTTTCCCTCTCTCTGTATTGGCTTTGGTCTCACGACAATTCTTACTGTTTCTGGAGTTGCCATTTTGAAGTCCCTACTTAGAAATACTCATAAAAACCCTATTTATATATACTTTTGTATTTCCCACTTCAAAACATTCTTCATGAAACTACAGGCAGAATTCATAACTTTGTTATTTTAATTCTCTCATTTTATTCTTAAAAAAAATCTCTTGATCAGCCACAGCGTGCCAGGCACTGTAAAAAATGTTAGGGATATAAAATTGAATCAGATATAATTCTTTCTCTTGAAAAAAGTGCTTAGTGGGGAGGAAAATATGCACACAATTATGGTAAAATGAGTAAAATGAGAGCATTTCTAATAATGTATCTTGTATAACACATGGTGGGAACATAAAGGAAAGAGAATCTAGGTTTTCTGGGGCAGTAAGAGAAAGATTCCCAGAGGAAGTTATATTTGGGCTTAAACTTAGTCAAACAGGAATTTATCAGAAGCAGGGAAGAGGAAACATTATTCCGAAAGGCAAAGAGATGTGAGAAGGCCTGTCATGTTTAGAGAATTTAAAATAGTTCAATATTTTTGCAAAGGGTGAGGCAAGTGGGGGAGGAGTGAAAGCTGAAGCTAGACTTGGGGACTGGGCTCAGGGCATGAGGCCTTTTTATGGATTACAGTCTTTGGAGGCTTGGGCTGACATTTCTGAGCCCTAGCGATGTTTCTGTTTCATCTTTCCCAATCCTCTCCACATGGCCTCTGTTGTGCCAGGAGGAGGAGGAGCAACAGAAACAATACCAAAAATTTTGAGACAGCACTGCGTTCTGTCACTATTCTAATCTCCCTATTCTTCTATCATATCTGTTTACATTCTAGTCTTCTTTTATTATCTTTTTACTTCATTTGGCTTCGAGTAGCAGTTTCCTAAAAAGATAGATGCTACAAGTTGGAATGTTTCGACAACCACTATTTACGGCAATCCAGTTCCATTCCTTTATTTTTAATACTGTAAGGAAACAATTCTGAATATCGAATGGCTGTTTGAGGACTCAATTTGCTCTGTTTCAGTATGGATAAAATCAGGTATGAAGTATTTGAGAGTTTGGTACTGGAAGAAAATCCCAACTGATGTTGGGTGAGTTCGTGTGAAATGCAGTCTGTCCAGCAGAATTCACTGAAAGGGCATGCATCCGGGTAACTCAGCACTCTTTCAGTAATGGCAAACATGATGATTTCTATTTTGTCGTGTTTACATTCTAAGCCTCACCTTATTGGAGTTTCTTGTTCAGCTTATTGGAGTTTCTTGTTAAGCTCATGATGAATAACATGCCTTTAAAAATTAAAAATGGCAAGCAAGAATATGTACATGGATCCTTGCATATTTCACACTTACCAGACAATACAACAAAGAACTTCATTTGAAACAAGCTCAGGGAAGGGAATTTCGCTTATAATAATACTTATAATATAAATAGCATTAGGAATATTTAAATTTTGTGATGCAAGATTCAGTTGAGGAGTGTGAGAAATGTTTTGACTTTGTTTTACCTTTAAAAAAACCCCTCTATTTCCATTTCGTAACTCATAACGTGAAT
The DNA here is from genome assembly GCF_922984935.1 of Meles meles. Lineage (NCBI taxonomy): Eukaryota > Metazoa > Chordata > Mammalia > Carnivora > Mustelidae > Meles > Meles meles. Next base: position 66,160,663 of record NC_060068.1, read on the forward strand.
GACAAAGAGATTATGAACAGGGCATTCCAGATGAGATCTTTAACTTCACGGATAAATATGTTGGGGTGAATCAAATCACTTCAGGAACAGACCTTCGTCATGGAGTGCTAGCAGGCACCATTGTCTTACTTGAATTATTTTATAGTTGCAACTGAATGGACTCTGATAACTCCTGCAGTGAATTAGTCATTCTAGTGAAGTGCCTACAGCACTTTTGTGAAAGCAGTAGAACCAAGAACAAAGAGACGTTAATGGTATGAATCAGAATCTGCCCTGTGACTTCCAAACTAAGTTGAAAAAAAAAAAATGGGTTGGTAGGAAGGAAAGTGCACAAGTCTAATTTTCTGAAGATAGAGGCAGTTTGTAAAATGACTCAATATGCAGTGATGTCTTATCTGTGGGGCTCTAGCCCATTCCAATGCTCAGTATAGTTTTCCATTAGCATTTGATAGACCAGAGCTGGGAGGGTGGTCACTGACATAGGAACTGGACTCATTTCTCACGTGGAACTTGAGCTCCTGGGCACGGAGATACTTCCTAAGCACCTCTTCTTCCCTAACCCCTCCGACCACATGTGTTGGGTCATGTGACATCCTTAACACCAAGACATGTTCAGGAATGAAGACTATACTGCAGATGATGTAAGGAGAGACTAAACAATTTGTAAGATGATTTAAATAGAAAGCCAAGTAATTATGGGCTTCTTTTCCCCACAGTGCCCATGTCTCTCATCAGCATTAGGTAAAGCGTTTAGGGATGTTCATTAAGGATTCCAAACCGCTGGAGTACTACTAAGATCATTAATTTCTACCGCAAAGCCTCAAATGTATTACCCTAGTCAAGTGGGTACTGGGGAAATATGGTTCATTATTTCTGATAATGGAAAATGTACTTTTGTGCAACGGCAGCTACACAGCTTACAGTTGTGGCTACTAAGGAATTAGGTATTAGTTGTTCCTGGTATCTAGGGTTCCACTCTGTATCTCACTTTATATGTTACGGCTCTTAGAAAACAGCGGATACACTGACAAAGAGCTTAGCTTTTTGGAAAATAGGGAGGTCCCAAAATGCAGAGAAAAGGTTGACTCGGGCCTTAAAACTAAATGAAATGCAATGTGTTGAAAAACACTAATGCTCTCCGTTTGTCCATTGGGTTAAAATAAAGCTAAATCCATAAAATTTTTTTTAAAGTATTTCTTACGTCTCAAAACTGTCTTAAAGGTTTAGTTTGTGTGGATTAAACTTTTATTTATTATTTATTAAAATTAGGTGAATGCAAAAAGAATTAGGGGCATCTGGTATGTATAAGATACTGTTTTAAAATTTTTAGGGAGGGGGGCACCTGGGTGGCTCAGTGGGTTAAGCCGCTGCCTTTGGCTCAGGTCATGATCTCGGGGTCCTGGGATCCAGTCCCCCGTCGGGCTCTCTGCTCAGCAGGGAGCCTGCTTCCCTCTCTCTCTCTCTCTCTCTCTCTCTGCCTGCCTCTCTATCTACTTGTGATCTCTCTGTCAGATAAATAAATAAAATCTTAAAAAAAATATAGGGAGGTTCAAAATGTGTAAGAGTAAGGAGATGTTCTGATCTGTAGAGTTTCTCTTCTGATCATGAGATGTACCAAATAACCACAGAGCAAAGCACGTGAGACTTACAGATACGCAGTGCAGCAGGGGATCATTCTAACAGCTTGTTCCGAAGATCGACTCTCTATTCTTTGTGGTGGCCAACGTTAACTAAAGTGGAAGTGCCAGATATTCTTCACTATTTTATGGAGGAAGGGATAATAAGAATTGTTTGGATAGATATGTTACAGTGGAATTCTGTATCTCTGCCCACACATTCTTTAATTATGTTTCTCAAGTAGGGCTAGAGAACATTCTCTTCAATGAGGCATTGAGTAATACATTAGTGAAGGAATACTAAAATTCTTTAGATCAGTAGTGTCTGCCCTCTGTAAGTGGGGGTGTTGGTGGACAAAGTGCCAGTAAAGATGGACTTCTCATTTTCATTGGGATGATAGGATTTCAGAGTAGCAAAAACATTTAATCTCTACTTTAAATCAGTAATGGGGGTTGAATTTTGTTAAACATTCTTGGCATCTATTGAGATTATTATATTTTCTTCTTTTAATCTACTTCTTATACTGAATTACTGTATTAAATTGGGTGCCTAGGGTTACACCAGCCTTTCATTTCTATGACAAATTTTATTTGATAACAGTTTTTATTTTGCGGCTGGACTATGGGATTCATTTATTAATAATATTTGAATTTATGTAATACGTGAAATTGGACTACGATTTTATTTTATTGTCTTGTCCTTGTCCAATTTTTGGTATCAAGATTTTGCTAGCCTTGAAGAATATGTTGGGCAGACTTCCACATTTTTCTATTTTCTTTGCTCATGGGGATTCTCTCTTCTGGGAAGTATTTACTAAAACTTTTCCATAAAATCATCTGCTTTTGCTACCATTTTAGGCATAAACTTTAATACTTTCTTCTATGGTAATTATTCTCTTTAGGTTTTCTACTACTTCTGACAGTGTTTGAGGTCATTCTATAATCCATTTTATTGAAGTTTTCATTGGAATAAAATAGAACATTCTCAAGTAGTTATTTTTAGATAAGATATGAGGGTGGTGAATTTTCGGAGTCTTTGCTTTTCTGAATATGCCATTATTTTCCCCTAATAATTGCTTAGAAATTTAGCAGGGTCAAGAATGAGGTTTAAAGAAATGTCCTTCCTGTTCTTCAAAAACATTGTTCAATTATCTTCTAGAATAAGTTATTGCTCAGGAATCTGATACAAATACAGTGGGTCTCTTTGCTTTGTAGGTCACCTGGTTACTTCTCCATGGAAACTTTAGGATTTTCCCTTTCTTTTGAGTTCTGAACCTCTCCTACGATTTGTCTTCATGTGTATCTCTTTTCTTTCATTCTGTTGAGCCCTAAGTGGGCCCAAAGGCATGTGTCTTTTTTTTTTTTCTTTAAGCTCTGGGAGATTTTCTTATATAATTTTCTTGGTTTATTTCCTTTCCTTCTTCGTGTTTGTTTTTCCTTCTGTGAATCTAGTGTGACGCGTGTTAGAACTTATAATTCTGTTATTTATGAGTCTTAGATTTTGGGGGGTATAGTGTTACTACTTTGTCCTTTTGTATCACGTTTTGAAAGAGTCTTTCAGGCTGTTCTTCCAGTTTGTGAATTCATTCTTTAGCTATGTTTTCATTCCTTTAAGCCTTCAAAATTACTGCGTAAGATTTTTTTGACAATCATATTTAAAATTTCTAAGATCATTGTTTCTATTTTTGTGTATGAAAGATCCCTTTGAAGTTCTCTAAATATATCAAGTGTTTATATTTGACATGTTTGCTCTGCGAAGCAAACTGTTAATTTTCAGTCGTTATTCTTGGATGAATTTATTGTCTTTCTCTATCATCCTGATGACTTCCCCAAACGTTTGGTGATTCTCTTTCTGCTCATCCTTGTGCTTAAATATCCCTGCTCACAATCTATAGATAGTGTCTGGTGGCTCTTTTATTTTTTTTTTAAATGATTTTATTTATTTATTTGACAGAGAGAGATCACAAGTAGGCATAGAGGCAGGCAGAGAGAGAGGAGGAAGCAGGCTCCCTGCAGAGCAGAGAGCCTGATGCGGGACTCCATCCTAGGACCCTGAAATCATGACCTGAGCCAAAGGCGGAGGCTCAACCCACTGAGCCACCCAGGCACCCGATTGTGTCCGGTGGTTCTAAGGGAGAGCCATACATCCCGTTGCACGGGGTTTGTGAGTTCTTCTAGAGGTAAGAAATTTCCATCCACCCTGGACTTTGCTCACTGTCTGGTCTAACGTGTTGCCTTTTCAGACCTAGCACATGTATTCATTGCAATATTCCTGCATCCAGACAAACACCTCTGTTGCCCCTTGTTTTGGGCACTGGGCAATCAACCTAATGATGTTCCAGGAACTTTTCTTGCTGAGCCCAGAGCACCCCTGGGATTGCTTTCCTTTTTTGACTATTTGATTGGTTCTGGTCTTTTTCTTGGTAATTCCCGAGACCTTCTTGTCTGTGAATGACATTCTCCTTTTCACTGATGTGTATTAGTACATTTTAGATGTATATTTTCTATCATTCCAAGGACTTCAGATGAGAGGGTAGAAAAGTATGTGTACTGAGTATGATGTCTTGGTCAAATATTAACTCTTTTCTTTGCAACATTCTGCTGTCTTGGTCTGGTATTACCAGTATTCTCAGGTCTGCCAATGCATTCTTTTTTATCTTTTAGAGTCCTAGAAAGTGAAATCAGGCTGTGGGAAGGATGGCCACATCATGCATGAGACCATAACCCTGGGGCTCTTTCCTTTAGAAGACTTCTATTGAATAGATTATTACCTGAGGCAATAAATATAACAGGCAATTAGTTACCTGAGATCAAAAGCAGGGAACTGCCTGTAGAATCAGGGGATAAAAGAGATGTTCTCTGTAGCACATCAACGGTCAGAAACATGGGCCAATTTTAGAAAATTTTTGATTCCTGTTTCCAATAATATTCAAAAAATTTATTAGACTAACAAATAGTTAAGAATACAAAAGAGAAGTGAGACTCAGAAGTATTATGTAGGTATGAAACATACAGCTATTGGATTGGCATTTCAAGGGAAGCAGGCTACAAAAAATTCACAGAAAGAAAATCAAATTAACAAGTTAAGAATAAAACAATAGGTAGGATAAAATGTGAAAACTTTAGGAAAAATATAGATAATTGAAAACGAAAAAATTTACCAATATGGACAGAGTTTTATGATTCAATCTACATATATTAAAAAAGAACAGTAAATGAACACAAACAATAAGCAAAGATGTAACAAAAGAAGATTCATTAGCAAAAAAGTAAGACTTGATTGTTTAAAATACAGAAAGAGCTCACAACTTCCTGGGCAATATTAATTTTATTAAGCATATAGTGGTGAAATTACTGTATTCTAAAAATTGAGCATAATTCTCAGATATTTAGCAAAAAAACTATGTTACTTGTAAAGAGCAAAATTTAGGCTGGCTATCGACTACAAAAAAAGTTTTAGACCACATCTGAAACAACATAAAAGAGAATGTTAAATATAAAGTTATAGACAAAGGTATACCAGACTTACCAAAAAAAAAAAAAGAACAGATTAAGCAAGGTAACTTTTTTCCTTTTTTTAAAGATTTTATATATTTATTTGAGAGAGAGAGATTGAGAGAGCCTGAGGTCGGGGAGGGTCAGAGGGAGAAACAGACTCCCCGTTGAGCAGGGAACGCATGCTGGGATTGATTCTTGGACTCCAGGATTGTGACCTGAGCTGAAGACAGACACTTAATTGACTGAGCCACCAAGCACCCTGTGAGGTAACTTTAATGTAAAATAGAATTCAAGAACAAAAAGCATGTAATGTGATGCTTTTATATTGATAAAAGCTAATATCCACGATAAAGTTACATCATTTGTGAAACATTATGTAACTAAAAAGACACTATCAGGGGTGCTTGGGTGGCTCAGTGGGTTAAAGCCTCTGCCTTTGGCTCAGGTCATGATCCCAAGCTCCTGGGATCAAGCCCTGCATCGGCCTCTCTGCTCAGCAGGGATCCTGCTTCCTCCTCCTCTCTCTCTCTGCCTTCCTTTCTGCCTACTTGTGATTGCTCTTTGTCAAATAAATAAATAAAATCTTAAAAACAAAGACTATCAAACTATACACAGTATAAACTGTTAGAAATTCATGGGGATAGTGACAGAAACTACAATTATAATGGGATCTTTATCACATACTATTATTAGTCTTTAACAGATCCAAAAGTTAAAAAACAAATAAGGACTGATGGACTTGAAAAAATACAATTAACATAACTATACTTATGTCTATATTTTTATTTATATATGATATTTGGTATGTATACATATAATAAAAAGGTTTATAAAATATGTATGTGTCTGTGCAAACACTCTATAGAAACAATATTTTCTTTGCAGATGCCTCAGACATTTGCAAAAAGTAATTGTACCCACACCCCCTCAAAAACCTTAATTAAAAGCAAGGAGTAGAAATTTTGTAAGCTGTAGTTTTTAATGGCATTACAATAAAGTGAAAACTTGATTATAAAAGTCTAAACAAAAAATCCAAGCCACCTGGATTTAAAAGCAAAATGAAACATTTTGCTAAAGAGCTTTTAGATTTACGTAACACAGTAGACTTAAGATAGGGTGTTTAGAGAGACAAGGAGATATTTCTAAACTGAAATCTGTGATGCTTCCAAAGTCATGACTTAAAGGCATATTTATAGCCAGGAGTTCCTGGTTTATTAAACAACAAGGAATGAAAATGAATTAATTTAATATTTAACCCAGGTAGTTTGAAGAAAAACAATACAGCAAATATAAGAAACTCAGGAGGAAAAATATGCCTTAATAAGTAATTTATTTTTGGGAAACGACAACAAAAAGGCAGAATAATACCTAAAAGAAAGACTTCTTGTATATCCAAACAAGAGCAAAAGAAAAGGAAAGCTAAATGTAGAAGTTTATAATTTTAAAAGTGGATATATCAGTAGAAAGTTTAAACATTTTAAGAGAATTTTATATACTAGTCTGTGCTAAGAAATTAAAAAACCCTCAACAAAATAGGTGAGTTCCTGACAGGGCATGATTAAATCTGGTCTCCAAAAGAGGTGGAAAATTTAAGTAGACCTACAACAGTTGAAAAAAATTCAAAACCAGAATTTTATCTTTTGTGTGTTTAAAGTTGGAATGATGAAAATTTCCCGTAGTATACAAGCTGACTGAAAGCCTGTAAAGAGTTTTCTCAAGTCACTTTATGAAGCCAGTGACCCTTGGTAACAAAGTATGACAAAGTTAAGTTTTAGGACACACCCTGGCAGATATTAGTTCTCTAAAATTCTAACTTTTTGTTAAAAGCACTAAGGTTTTGGGATTGACTGTCACTGCAGCCTGAGCCAAAATGATTCTGACCAATATGGAGGTCCTGGAAGACCTGCAAGCTGGTCGTTTTTATCTTTACCATCAATAGTTCATGATCCATAAGAAAAATAAACCATCAGTGAGGCTTACACTGTAAATCTGAAGCATATGTGTATCTCTGGCCCATCAACAGTTTGTACAAGTTATAATAAACATTTGAAAACTATGGCAAGGATTAAAATATTTATTTGGCAGTGTATGGAAGGATGGATTAGAAGTGAGAGGGTAGGCAAGGAAAGCTGGAGGGGGTAAGGAAGCTATTGCAGTAATTGAATTGCAGTAGGTCCCAGTGAGGGTGAAGGCAGTAGGAATGGAAATGATGAAATGTGTTCAAGGCATTGCCTGTGTATACCTTCGTTTCATCGTCATTGTTATTCTAAGTAACGGGCTAAAAGAACTTGATGGGTGATTGGGTAAAAGGAAGAGAATTCATGTATGATTCTAAGATTTTAATCTGTAGGTAGAAGGAAATTTTGGTGTTGATATGGAGGTGGTTTGAAGAGTCTGGATTAGAGAAAAATGAACTTGGTTTTTGGACATGCCAGATTTGTGAAAATTGTGCTCCGTGGGCACATGGAGATGTGAGTTTATAACTCAGATGAACGTCCCCAGACTTGTATTGTTCAAATTGGAATTCCTAATGTGGACATGCTAGAGCGGCTTTAGAAATGTTCTCCAAGGCGCACCTGGGTGGCTCAGTGGGTTAAAGCCTCTGCTTTCAGCTTAGGTCATGATCCCAGGGTCCTGGGATCGAGCCCTCCATCAGGCTCTCTGCTCCACGGAGAGCCTGCTTCCTCCTCTCTCTCCCTGCCTGCCTCTCTTGCCTACTTGTAATCTCTGTTTGTCAAATGAATAAAAATAATCTTAAAAAGAAAGACAGAAATGTTCTCCAAGCAGAAAAAAAGACAGCTTGTAGAAAACATCTACAGATAAAACAAGAAACAGAAGCATTGAGGGAAATGACAGTGGCAGTCTTCACTTGTAGGGAGAGGAGTATGCTGTCCAGTGTGGGGACGCGAATCCCCAGGGCCAAGAGTGGCTCAGAAGGCCAGCCTGATGGGAGCATTGAGGAGAGAGCACTACAGTTCCTGAGAAGGAAAGAGCCTGTGTTCTCATATGGGGGGCATTTTAGGGACACTGCTGTAGGAAAATCATCTTATAGGAGATTGCAGAAATTGCAACAAGGAGTATGAGATCACCCACTTGAGAGTGGCAAAAAGAAGAAAGAAGAAGACATTAGTAATTGGAATGAACCCTGAGGTCAAGGGCATATTTGTTTAAAATGGCTTTTCAAATTCCTGTTGATTGGAAAGAGTGAGAAAAGTTAGAGATTTGGGGAGAAATAAAACAAGTATTGTAACTGGATCCCCCAGGGTACAGGAAAGGATAACATCCAGTTTGACTTTAAAGAGGAATGAAGACTTAGCTTCTGTTATATTTGGAAGGAAATGAGAATAAGGGATAGAGCTTGTTGATGTTGTGGTGATGGGAATGTTAGGAAGTATATACCATCAGGTGTGATTGACTTAGTAAAGATGGAGGCTTAGATGAGCTTGTCCTTGGGCATATTTTGTCTGCCATCTGCCCATGGGGAATTAGGCTGGATTTGCCCATGGAATCTAATTTGAGCACTGCAGAATCACATCTGGTTTTATTTAATGCTACATTGCAAATTTAAAAAAAGATAGGAAGACGTCTCCATTGGAACTTCACTGTTACGGGACCCTTATGCAACAATGTCATTTATGAGACTGTCTAAATGGGAAGATCTTTAGTAAGGAAAGCTCTACATACTTGTTTGAAGTTTGGCCCAATGTTAATGAAGCTGATTTTCTTTACCATCTTTTAAAATTGTATATTTAGAAATTTTCTTCATGAAATTGAATTATGAAATAAAATCCTTTATTTTGAGAATTGGGATGTAAACAGAGGTAATAGTAATTAATTTACACATTATTTATCCTTTCTTTAAAAAATGTGCTTTTTGATTTATCCAGGCTATACATTAAATTTTAAGTTTTTAATGCTATAACCCACTGATTCTACCACCCCTTTCTTTTTCCATGTTATATTCTGTGGGCTGTTATCATCACTCCCTTTCATATGTAAACCCTTTGGTCTTTTCTTCTATGAGCAGAGACACCTTGAAAAAGCCCAACCTGTTTAATTCTTGTTCTTCTCCTATTCTGTGCTCTTACAGTGGTAATTAAGGTAGCTGAAGAAAATCACATGTATATTAAGTGTAAACTGGGGTTTTAATGATTTGGAGTAAAAAAAAATCAATTTTCTGTTGGATTTACTTACCAGATTTATAAATAAAAACCATTTTGTTTTCTTAAGTCACTTGGAATGAGGTTCTTCAAGAGCCCTAAAACCTTTTTAAAGGAATTTAATCAATGATCATCTACTGCTCTTTTTGGCTTATCTTTTGCTCTTAACAATTGCTTTAACTCATTCATCTGGCATTTTGAGAATTGTTCAGATTCTGGTTATGTTTTGAAAGCGAGCAGATAGAATTGGCTGATAGATCATTTATGAGATTAAGGAGGGGAGGCAGACAAGGATAACTACAAGATTTTTGTCTTGTAAAACCATTTTTTCAGAGATGGGGAGGAATATGGGAGGACCTGGCTTTTGGAGAGATGAAGGTGAGAAGGAATCAGAAATTCTCTTTATGACACATTAATTTTAAGATGTCTTTTAGAAATTTCTAGAGATGTCATGTAGGGCAGCCAGATATGTGAGTCTGGAATTCAGGGGAGAGGTCAAGACTGGAAATATTAGGAAATATTACATCCGGGAGTCTTCAAGAATACATAGGAAATAATAGCCACTGGAACTGGATGAGGTTACCTCAGGTTGAGTGCACTTAGGGAAAAGACGTCACAAAATTGAGGCCTGAGGCTCTTCAAAGTTTAGAGATTAGAGAGATGAAGAAAAATCAACAAAGAGAATGAGAAGGAACAGATAGTAAGAGAGAAGGAAAACAAACAAACAAACAAACAAAACAAGAAAAGAAACTTAAAAAGGAGAAATATCGTCTGTATCCAAAACTGTTGATGTTGAAGATGAGGACTGGTAAATGACCAGGACATTCATCAGTGTGGTCATCATTAGCAATTTCGAGAAGAGAAGGTTTGGTGAAGACTTGTGGATAAAAGGCATCTGGGGGGAGGTTCACGGGAGAATGAGCCGGGAAGAATTTGAGGAGGAATTCTGTCAAGGGGAGCAGAGAAACGAGTTGTCAGCTAGCAAGCTATGTCTATTGGGCTAGGTGCAGTCAAGAGAGGGTATTTTATTTATTTATTTATTTAGATATTTTATTAAAAATTTTTTTTATTAACATATAATGTATTATTTGCCCCAGGGGTACAGGTCTGTGAATCATCAGGCTTACACATTTCACAGCACTCACATAGCACATACCCTCCCCAATGTCTATCAGCCAACCACCGGATCCCTTCCCCCTCTAAGGCAACCCCTCAGTTTGTTTCCTGAGACTAAGAGTCTCTTATGGTTTGTCTCCCTCCCCATCCCATCTTGGTTCATTTTTTTCCCTCCCTACCCTGAGAGGGTATTTTAAAGATGGTAACATTCTCCTATGTCTGTATGCCGTATACTGATTTAGTAGAGAAGGAAAATCATTGATAGAGGGGAAAGAGAAAACAAATACTGAAACAATGTCTCTCAGTAAGCAAGAGGACACGGGACTGGGGAGGGTGGAAGGTCAGGGCACTAGTAAGAACAGAGAGTTCACCCACAGGAACAGGAGCGAAGGCAGACATAGGAGCAAGCTGCAGGGAGGTGTGAGCTTGCCTCTGTGAGAGCAAATTCTCTTCTGTTCTTTCTGTTGTCTCACAAGGGTCTGTAGAAAATAGGGAGGAAGCTGACATATGTAAGTGAATAAATTGAAAACCGGAGCATGGTACCTAGAGTCAGAAGGGGGACGGACAGGAGGAAAGTGAGACACCTGAAAGAGTGGTAGGATGAGTGAATGACAGCATTAAATAAATGGAGATTTTGGCATGTAGTATGGATAAGACCCAAAGCAAATTATTTACTGAGTGGGTGACCATTGTGTAAACTTAAATAATTTTTACCTGTGTTTACGTCTCTTATCTCACAGGTAAATTCTTAGTGAACACTTCTACCTATAGAGTGGTTAATGAAGGTTGCTTTAATTTTCACAAATCCTTCGGATCGTGTGTTTGTTGTGGCAGTCAGGCTCGGTGTAAACATCGGGCAGGCTCCCCTTCAGGTACCGTTGGTCCCTGTTGTCTTGTCCCAGCCTCCACCGCGGCGGGCAGCTCTAGATGGACTCCGGTCGACTCCGTTGGGTACCATGTGGTGGCACCCTCTCTCACCCACTGCACAAACTGTTGGCTGCCAAGGCATCAGGCATTGAATTTGTGCTGAAGGGCTACATTGTGCAACTGGGAAATCTGTAGGGAGTTAATAGGGTGACACGTCGATGCATGGAACAGAGGAACTGGTAGAAAAATTCTTCTCTCCCTTTACCACCTCCAGCAGCTTGTTCTGAGATCTTCTGGGGAGCCACGGTCCTCAGTGCACTTAGCAGTGCCCAACTTCAGCCACATCCTGGCATCCTTGTTTAGGCTTTTTCTCTTTCCCAGCCATATCCTCTTGGCCATCCCTTCTGCTCCTGGGCTTGCCTGATAACGTACTAGTTGATGGTCCATCGTCTTCAGGCTCTGCTCTCAAAAACCAGGACTGAGCTAAACATAACACTTTCTTTTTTAATACTCTACCAACTCTGGTAGGGGACTAGAACTTTACACAAATAATTCATCCTGAGAGTGATCATTAAGAGAACTTGAAAAGTTTTGGCTTGAGATTAGAACCTGTAATTTTTCTTCCCTAACACAGACTCTCATTGACAGATGATTTTAGTCACTGGCTCTTGTTCATGATTTTAAATTCTAGTGTTGCGTTTTGTGATAATGTAGACACACATAATGATTATTTGGACCTTAGAAGTTAAAAGAAGTAAAACAAGATATAATTGCTTTTATTGTCCATCATATACTATGTGATAAGAATTCTAATTCTCCCTTTTCTTAATTTTGCTTATTAAAAATTAGGCCTTGGGAGCCTGGGTGGTTCAGTCGATTAAGCATCTGCCTTTGGCTCATGTCATGATCCTCAAGTCCTAGGACTGAGTCCCGCATCAGGCTCCCTGCTCAGTGGGGAGCCTGCTTCTCCCTCTCCCTCTGTGTGTGTGCATGGTCTCTCTCTCAAATAAATAAATAAATACAATCTTTAAAAAAATTAGGCTTTAATGGTTCTTTCTTGGATTTAAAAATAGCTTCTTAGCTCATTTCCTTGCCTCTGAATCCCCTCCCTTGCAGTACTACCTGTTGTTCTCAGTGATTTTTCTAAAACAAAGATTTATCAGCTCATATTTCTTGCTTAAGCACTTCAATAGTTTTTCATTATCCAAAATTAAGCATGAACTCTTAGCATGACCTATAACTTCCTCCTCTCTCCTTCCTGGTCCCGTGTGCATCTCATGCTCCATACATATTCAATTATTCATTGTTCTTCCCACTGGCCATACTGTTTCAGTCCTCAGGCAACTCAAGTGTCTTGTCTTCTGCAAAATTCAGTTCATTTAAAAATTAATACATACCATACACAGCAAATCTGGATTTCCTTCTCTTGAAGAGTGGGAAGATCTGGGATACTGGGCTCACGTTTTTCCACAAGGCAACAACTAGTTAGAGCAGAACCCTGAGTGTGAAGCATGCATTGTCCTGTCTGTTGCTATGCTAGCCCCGCCTTCTCCTGTCATTTATTTTGACCACTTGGCCATTGTTAGCACTGGGTTTGCAAATCTTGGCTCTTGGTCACACTGCACTTTAAATAATATTCCTTCTGTATTTGCTTCTGTAAATAAATTCCTTCTGTATTTTAAGAACCAACTTGTGCTGTGAAGCTATGGCCATCATTCCACTCTAAGTCAAAATTCTACACGATGTTTTGATAGTTTGAATTATTTGTAAGTTATTTTCAGATACCATCTGATTAAATGTAAGTACGTCCCCTTTTCCCCTTTATCATGTTACCTCTTAACATTTTTAACCAACAACTGAAGTCTGTGATCAACTGTGATTTCTCCGTTGGTTCTTTTAAGAACCAACTTTAATAAGGTAAACCCAGTTGCTCAAAAGAATTCAGGTAACTCAAAATATCTGTACCATACTGTCTGCTAAAATTGAGGATTTATTTTTTGATATCTTCTACCGTGTCAGTGCGTTTCTCTTGTGTCTTGTTGTGTTATGCCAGTTCATGGTGGGAAAAAGCATAGTGGGATGTGACGTGATGTAAGTGATACATGGACATGATAATTTAAAGACTATCCTCTTGTTGGAAGCAGACACCTGTAATTATTTCAGATCCTCAGAATTTAAAATGAAACCGATGAACAAAACTAGAAATGCCCGTGAACTGATGGCTGCATGATGTGGTTCACCAACCCAGAAGCAGATTCTGGTATGTGAGTATGTCTTCATCACCGAGGACCCGAAAGCTTACTAGATAGGAGTCACGTGCTGCTTCTGAAATTTGATCAGATTCTTTAAAAGACAGTCTTAGTAGCAAACATTGAAGAAAAGAATTTTTATTTTTTAAATTTTAATAACTTGGTCATTTAAATTATTTAAATCCCAAAGCAGAGCATTCAATCCAAAGCTCTCTTTGTCATACTTCTCTGAATAAATTATATTAAAGACTTCTCTTGTTTGAAATGGTCATGATCAACATATTTTCCTCGTTTAAAAATAACAGTTTTGGAGAAAGGTATTACATGTTTATCAGTGAGAACTTGGTAAGGCTAAAAGAATATTAAAAATTATTGATAAACATCCCACCCAAAGATCACTACTGCTTATATTTTAGAGTGTTTTCTCCTAGGCCTTTCTTCTAGATTCATATCTACTCATCTTCATTTATCTACATCCACAGCTGCATCTGTGCCTAGATCTGTACCTATCATTTTTCTATGTATTAGCATACTGACAATCATTTTACCGTATCTCAAAATTATGTGGATCTGGGGTTTGGTCTGGGCTCAGTGGGCATTTCTTCTTCTCGTATAATATTGCTTGTCACTTGGTGATATGCAGTTGGCAGACAGGCTGGTCTGGAAGTTCTAACAGGGCTTTCCTTGCCTGCGTCATACTGTGACAGGATGGCTGTGTAACACTCGGCCCAGCTGAAGCTCTTGGCCAGGTGAACGAGCTGTCTCTTTGGGCCTCTCTCAAAGATTGCTTGAGCTTCCTTACAGCATGGGGGCTGAATTCTAAGAGCCAATGTTCCAGATGTGCATATATTCAACAAATGTGGTTGAAATTCAACTGGATACCCAGTTTTGACTCTTGGATTTAAAGTTTATAAACATGTTACAAGCATTTTTCCCATTTCACAAAAATTTCTTGGCAATTCATTTTGATAGCTACATAATATTACACATTTTACTGTGTAATTTGCTTTGCTACTATCCTATTTTCACACAAATAATAGTATTTTATTATGTTAGGAATATGCAATAAAAATTCTGTGCATAGATTTTTGCCTGAATTTTCTATTCATTCCTTAATATATAGTTCAAGAAGCAAAACTGGCTAAGGGTGATGAAAAATTTTAAGACTGGTGATATAGATTATCAAATTGCTTTCCAAGGCTATAGTACTTATTCATACTATCACAGTTATTGTTGAATACCTATCAGTATACCTTCATCAGTATTTTCATTTTCAAATCCTTGTACTTTTGAGTGCTGTATCTTATTGTTGTTAATTACATTTATGTGATTGCTAGTAAGCTTGAAATATTTTCATGTTTATTATTGACTTATTTTTTTCTCATATATTTGTCTATTCATCTACACTATTTTAAAAATCAGTTTATCTGAACTCTTTATAGGTTATATAATTATTTTTAAAGAGAGAAGCTGTGATAAAATATATCTAGGTGATTTTGGAACAGAGATTCAAAACAACAAGATTCACATAGTTTCAGGTTTCTATGTCATAAATTTGAGTTAGGTTTAAAATGTTCTTGAAATAATTTTGCTTGTTATTAGCAGAGTTTTGCTCACTATTCCTACTTAATCTGAGTTATGTAGAAAAATAATAAAAATTCAGATGACTGTGCAATTTAAAAACATCCCTTTCTCAAAAAAATAGATACAAAATAGACTATGAAATCAGCATAAAATTTGATTACTTTGACTTTTAAAATAGCAAACAGTTTTTTTTAAAATGTTTCTAAAATTCTGAAAGTTATATTAACTATGTACTGCCCTTTTATGGTAGAGTGAAAATTATTTGATTTATATGTTTATAAATGGTAACTCTTTGAATATCATTTCACATTAATGTTTTATATATATATATATAGTTTCTCAAGAGAGAAGAATGACAATACATTCTACCTAAAAATATTTTTATTGCTTAATTTAAAAAGCTGTTTGAATTACTTAAGGGATATGATTTCACTCTTTTCATGTTCATTTCAGGACACTGTAAGAAGGTTATTAAAGTAGCAAAAGTAAAATGGCTGATATATAGATAGGTATAATCACCTAATGGGTGTGTATTTTGAATGTGAAGGGCGTGAAACTCATTGCGGAAGTTCATTCCACAATTTCAGTAGCAGTATCACAGACTGCCTTGGAAAAAAACAAAACATAACAAAAAGAATGCAGGAAATCTCAACAAAGAAATGCATTTTTCTTTTTTCTTTTTTTGCTGTAGAATGAAAGCATTTCATCATGATGTCCTGCCAAGATTTGTCCTCAATAAATTCAAAGTCCTTCTTTTTTACTTTCCAAAATTCTGTTAAGTGCATTGCTATTGATTTTGAAACATATATTTTCCCACATAATTCTTACTCAGAGCCAGTTTGTTTGATGCCTGCTAATTTGCCCATTAGTCATTTTCCTATATCCTTCCTTTCCTGTCATCGCCTTATTATGCAAGTGTTCCTCTAAACTAGCTTGACCGCTTATACTAGTCTTTCATTGATTCGGATTACAAGGCTAGTTAATAGACACATGAAGATTGTGTGTGCGTGTGTGTGTATGTGTGTGTGTGTGTGAGTGTGCATGTATGTATTCTTTTCTTTTCTTTTCCTTCCCTTCCCTTCTCCCCTCTCTTTTCTTTTCTTTTCTCCTTCCTGCCTTTCCACCTTCCGTTCCCTCCATCCTTCCTTCCTTCGCTGTACTTGGCAACCCTGAAAGAAATGCTTGCAGTAAAGTTACATTACCAGCTACATAATGTGATCCCATGTTAAACTGTAATCACCCCTGCACTGAACCTAACAAAGGCAACATGCTAATTTTGTGTGAAGACACAGTGCGATGGCACACAGTCACATGGTGCTGTTTCATCCCCTTTCTTCTCGAGACTTTCATAACAGTCCTCTTTATTGCACAGGGGTTTCTAATAATGGTGTCCATGTGGCTTTGGAACAACAGCAGAATGTTAATTTATTCCCCAGTGTTACCTAGAGGCCCTGATGTGGGCCCAGGATTGGTGATGCCCTAATTTAAATACTGGGTAGGATCAGGCTGATCAGGTGGCTCAGCGTGAGCACAATAGGCTGTGAAGGGAAGCCCCGCTCCCTGATCAGGGCAGATCAGGAGGATTCCAAGTGTAATTGGCCTCCAGGGAGCGCGTAAGTCAGTCTGTACACCCCCTTCAGACCTCCTTAATGCCTTGCCAGCTGGAAGGAGAAGTGCCTGCTTGCGTTGCCCACAAAGGAAGCGGGGATTGAGGGGAGTAGAACTGGAGAAATTAAAAAGGAGGAAAGAGACAGCGACACAAATGAAGAGGTGGGTAATAATATTGTACATCTAAAAGCCGGCTGAGTGTGTCATAAACAAATGGGCTTGCAATGGTCAGTAGACAATTATATCCTGTTACCTCATTTCTAATGCTGACTAATTATATAGAGCAAGAGGAAATTAGCACAGGAACCTCATTCTTTGCCAAGTCCACATCAAAATGCTGTAAAAGAAAACATGAAATCAATCTTCCGTGGTTTTTAAAGAACTCCTCGTTCTTGAAGTTGAAACTTCTGCGCAGAGTCCTCCAAAATATTCTAAGACTTACTGTATGTTCAAATTTCAACATTAGACTTGTAAAAAGAAACCCATAGCTTTTACCATTTTTGTGTGTGTGTGTGTGATCTGGATGACAAATTTGACTTTTTAAAAAATTCTTGTCTTATTGCCTAAATCCCCAACTTTCGTCCTACTTGCTTTATGTCAAAGATTTGCTGAAGTGGGAAATTGTCTTCTTGGACAACGTTGTCTCCTGAAATTCTCTTGGGGTATATTTGGCTTGTTTTGGCATTTAACTGAGTTCTTGAACTTCCTATTCACAGACATGGTCAGTAATAGAGCTGCATTAATAACTTCTCTGACTTTAAAAATTTTGGAAACTGGATCACTTTCTTCTATTTTTTATAGCTTATAGATGTATCACCACTAAACAGACAGACAAAAAACCTTAGTTCCCAAAATTACTTAAAAGACATTTAAACAGGCACCAAACAAAACACTTTAATTAAAGCACCAGACCCTTGTTAAGATACTCCAAAATGTATGGAGGCATGATATCATGGAGGGAGTCAATAAGCCAAGCCCGTAATGACCTTTGGCAGTGAGAGGCCTCCCTGACTCTAAGTTTCCTGGTCCCTAATGGCGGTCATCAGCACTTAACCAAACATGATTAACTTTGGGATTCTGCTGTGCCATGTATCGGAGGTCACTGTGGGTCAGGCTCTAGGACTCCTTCCTGGTTTCAACCAGAGTGGTATCATTGCCTATTCAATATGGGGTTTTGAAGCAAGATTTCTCCTGGGGGAAAGAAAATATTTCATAATTCTGCTAGTTTAAAAATATTTTAAAAGGCCTGGACTAGATGATATTTTGGGACTCAGTCAGCTCTCACATTCTGTGCTTCTCTGTCAAATACTATTGTGGAACACCTACCATGAACTACAGTACTGTGTCTGAAATGGAAGTTACTGGTGAGAAAATCAGGGGTCTTATTATACTTGAACATAAAACTCGGGTTCTCCCCTGTGACGAAAAAAAAAAAAAAGGCATCTTTTTAGGAAACAAATTTAAATGACCCCTCTTAATGGTAGTCACATAGAGATCTTTCACATACTTTTTTAATGGGCTAGTTTGTTGTTGGCAAGGTAGGGGGAAGATGATCTTTTAAATATCACCTTCCTTCCTGTGTGAGACTCTTACTGTCCTCTGGTTTCATTCCTGTGCCATTCTCGTGAGGGCCATGTTGGCATAGATTCATTTGCTATCATAGTAGTAAAAAATAGAGGAAAGAAGCAAGAAAGCCAGCACCAAATTAAGACAACTAAAAAAGCATAATGAGGTTAATATTTTTGAAAGTATTGCTGATGTCTTTAGCAAGTTGCTTAGTAACCCTCATCCATTGAACCAATAGCATTTATAGTTTCCATCTGAATCCCTGGGAATAGAGGCCATTGCTCAGTTTAGGGTAGCGACCTCAATTCTTAAGTAGAAGGGTGTTCTAAATTCCGTAAGCGTCATTCCACATGCGGAGACATGGATAACATGTAGGCAAAATTCCCATTAGAGGGAAGTATTAAGCCTTCTAATGGTGAGGGGGAGCGATAGAGAAAAGAAACAACGGGAAAATGGAAGAATCGAGGTATTAGTGTCCAGGCTTATCTCTGGTACTAGTAGAAGGGGTTATAAAACTGAGGGTCTTGGCTTGAGAAGGATAACTCAGCAGAGGGACACTGTGAATATTTGGGATTTATAATTCTGGGAGGAGACCATTATAGAAGATCCTTCACAACAGAAAGTGGCTCCATTGGAGGAGACATGGGTGAATGGCTTGTTCACGCAGACACAAACCTGAGACATGATCTCAGATGGGTGGGACACAGATGAGGCTGTCAGTGAAGCGATGGCCATGGTGACGTGTGGCAGGGACTGCAGCAGGGCAGACTGCTCCAGCTGATACTCAGAGCCCAGGTAATCTAGAGCCTAACGAGAGCCAGGGAGGTAGCTTGTCCTTAGCAGAGAAGGCTGAGCTCACCAGAGAGCTGCCTCTGTGTGCTGTCACTGCCAAGAAAAGGGACTACAAATTTCCCCATCTCAGATCAGCAGTGAGAGTCCAGGAAGACAGAGATGGGTGCCCAGAGATGAGCAGGGTTGGACCTTTTTCTACCCACTCGGGCTCTATAATCACACCATGCACTCAGATGCCAGACTGAGCAGGAATAGGAGGAAACAGTTGCCTGGATGGTCCCAATTTTAGCACTGCGAGTCTGAAACCTGGGGAATACCTCAGCACTGGACAATCTGGGACAGCTGGTCACCTCCTTTCAAGTTCAGAAAGGCAAGATTCATAGAAAAAAATGCTTTAGCTTATGGCACAGTGACAGGAAATAGAGTTGCCCAAACTTTGTGGTATCCTGAAGGTAATGCCCACCCAGTAATTAAATGCATCAATCATCATGGAGATTTGCCCGTTAAAAAGGTAGCATGACTTTTTTTTTTTAAGTGTTCCACATTAGTTAAGTGAGAGATGTTTTGTCCCAGTATTATAAAAGACCTTTTAAAAAAATCTGGGTTATTGTCCTTTCTGGTAATTTCTCTCATTTTAAATGAGATTTTACTCTTTCTTTTAATCTAGGTTGAAAGAGCTCATGATTTAGAGTTGAGAGTTTTGAGTTACAAATCCAGTTCTTTGGAAGGGAGAAGGTAATACTGTGTTTTTCTCTAATAGCATTTATACATTTCCTGTCACACGTCCTATCCATAGTTCGTCTCGGCCATGTAGCATGGTGGTTTAGCAAGTGGGGACAGGCTTCAGACTCTCTGGGTTCAAATCCCACTTCTCCATTTTCACTTGCCATACCTTGCAGACCTTAACTCATGGTGACATGGTGTTCTCACCTATGGAGTGTGATGATGCCAATAAAGGAATAATATACACTTTGCAGTGTTTTTTTTTTTTTTTTGGTGAGGATTCAATGAGATAATGAGTTTTGGGGTTTTCAGTGTGTCCGGGCACACAGAAAGCCCTCAATAAATGTTAGTGTGTATTTAAAAAAAATGTCTGATTCCACTACTAGATTGTAACAATTTGATCATAGTTTTGCCCGCTTTTATATCTCTAATATCTGTAACAGAGTAAGCATTAAATATTGTTAGCTATTATTAGGATTTTTTGAAAAAAATATACAAAACTTTCAAAATCCTCCTTGTGTCTGAATTTCTCTTTCTTAATATTTCTCCATAGACTTAGAAGACAAATGGAAAAAGAGGAACTGAAAACTAATTGGGGGTAAAATATTTGGGCTTTGTTATGAAGATAAAGGGCATATATGCAATCCCAAATGTACTGTCCCCTGGGATATCCGAGACAGGCAGAAGAGGGTCACACACCAATCCAGGAATCTGAAAGTCTGGCTCCTGGTATTTTTCTTGGCCAGAAAACTTTTCTATAGTGTTCTTTTTATTTTTTTATTTTTTTTTTAAATTGGGTTTTTTTTTGTTTTTTGTTTTTTGTTTTTTTAAGATTTTATTTATACATTTGACAGACAGAGATCACAAGTAGGCGGAGAGGCAGGCAGAGAGAGAGAGAGAGAGAGGAGGAAGCAGGCTCCCTGCCAAGCAGAGAGCCCGATGCGGGGCTCGATCCCAGGACCCTGGGATCATGACCTGAGTGAAAGGCAGAGGCTTTAACCCACTGAGCCACCCAGGCGCCCCTATAGTGTTCTTTTTAAAATTGTCAAAATTAGAGGGTGGACTACATAAGGTCCAAGTTCATGTCCAGCTCTAAACTTTAGCTATTCTAGTAGAGAACAAAACAAGACAGTATACAGTTAAGTGCAAAGTTGTGAGCTGAACAACAGGGTGATGCTTTTTAAAAACTTCACCGTCTTCTCTTAAAAAAAAAAAATCTTTCAAGTGTTAACATTCCCCCATTTCCTTTTGAAAACCTGCTTTCCTTGTGTAGGACTATTTTGGCTTGGATGGAAAAAGAGAACACGCCTGTGTAGCCTCTGTCGAAGATTCCCAAGCAGCTGAGAACACCTGACAGCAGAGACACAGCCAACATTATTGCGCACCATGTGCCAGTGAGGGAATAAGTACAGCTCCTACCTAGAAGGTTCATGAGCTGAAGGAAGCTGGCAAATTACTCTGTAATTACAGCATCCTTGCAGCAGGGCAGAAATGACAGGCAGCATTGTCTGTGTATCTTGGGGTAGCTGAACATTGTGCCACCTCTCACTTGGCCTCTTTCCTCTTGTCTTTCTGTCGACTTTTTCCCCATGTAAGACAAATTGCTGTAGTCCTCTTGTGGAGAAAGGAGGAGGTGAGTTGCATAGCTCTGAGTCCGACGGCCTAGGACACTCTCCAAGTCTCATTTGCTAAATGTAGGCAGGAGATCATTTCATTTCTTCTGAGCTCCTCTCTTACGAGGAGTCTCATGAAAATCCTTCATAGGTTCTGCGTTATAACTTAGGCTGTACTGTCCTTCCCCTGATGACACTGACTTTTCCAAGTATCGCTGCTAAGAACAGTCCAGTCTAAGAAGGAAGACAGAGACTCTAGTCCTGAAATTTCACTGTATTTGGAGAGACAAGGTCATGAACTGTTTTTCCTGGCACTACCTTCTCTGACATAAACTACAATCTTTTTGGAGTAAGCATCCATGCATAAAGGTAGAAGATTTGGTGCCAGTAGAAATTCCCCTTGCTATTTGAATATTAGAGGGATTTCTTTGGTGAGTGATATGTAGGCACAGCTCACTCTTTTACCAAAGGCCCACTAGGACTTTTCTGCAGAGCAATGGGCCATGCAGGCTCTCTGTGGGCTCTAGGAAGGACGAAGACAAGGGAACAGGGTGCGGACCTGTTGTTGGTAGCACCTTGTCATTCTATCAAGTACCTTTTTTACTAGAAGGAGGAAGAGGTGGAAACAAAGCCTGCATCCGTTAGGAGACTGTGCATAACTTTATTTGTCTGAGCACTGATGACAAATAGAACTTGATTTAGACCAGATGGCAGATCTCCCATACTTCTTTTCAGTGGCATCCTTATGACTCTCAATCTTACTCTTTCTTTCCGAGGAGCAACTGTGTAGAAAGTGACGCACTCTGGAGCTGCTGGCTTCTTACTGTGGCAGACCAGTCAGAGGTCAGGGGGCCTTGCCTCAGGATGTGGCCTCTCAGAAGACTGGTCCGCGCCCTGTTCCCTTGTCTTCCTCTAGCCTCACCTAAACTCCTTGACACAAGGACATGTGTCAAGGACGCTTGTCACCATGTCCTTGACACCGCCATCCTCTTCCTGAAGACCATGTAGCCCGGAGTCCTTTCTCACTGGCATTCTGTCTCATGCTGCTTCTGTTCCTGTGTGTTAACTACCACGTTGCCTACTTCCCAGTAGGTGGGCAGGTGTGCATACAGGGTTTAAACCTCTCACGGTTTCTGGAGGGAAGCCAGGCATAATTTTGTAGACTGGTAAGTGGGAAAGGAAGTCTGTAGTTATGGAGTGAAATCTAGAAACAAACTCTTCCTTACTCTTTAGACCACTTAGCATTTTGCGTTTGTTAATTTGTTCCATAGCTTCTAGTCTCTGCAATGGCTTGTGCTTTTAGAGATTCTAAGTAATACACTGAGTATCTAGCCTCTAACTCAGGGCCTCGCTTAATAAATACCTATTGAATGGAAACAAAGAAATGAAAGGAACAAATTCTTTTCAACTTTTGTGTTGGAGTGTGTGTGTGTGTGTGTGTGTGTGTGTGTGAGAGAGAGAGAGAGAGAGAAGAAGGGAGAAAGAAAGGGGGAGGGTGGGGAGAAATATATCTGGGAAAACTTTACATCTGAAGTTTTCAAACTCTTTGGTTGACAGTGTTCTTAGTGTCTTAGCATTTTGTCTCACAGCATTCCTAGGCCAAAAGAAATACATAAGAGTTCCATTAAGTGGCTGGGTACAAATAATTTAATAAGCATTGATGTCTTAACAACTTAGTGGTCAATATAAGTTGAAAAAATATTTCATTCTATTCTTGTGCAATATTGCACACAAATGGCATGTATGTACCTACTGGGCACTGCACAACTCTTCAAACTTTGGAATTGGGCTAGACATTGTTAGCCTCAGTTCCTATTCTGCATTCTGTAATGACTTTCCTATGATATTTGCTCACAGCAACTGCCAAGAACCCATTTTCACAAAAGCATGATGTCATCAGAAGGAATCTAGCACAATATCATATTGAAACTGGGAATAACCTCAAACAGGTAGTTTGTGGGATATACGACAGGTATAGAATATCTCTATGTCTCTCTCTTAAAATAAAAAAGATAGCTCATGGTGACTATGCGGTGGCATCTTGGGGCACATTGGCACAAAGATTGGGAACTGTGTGGCTACATCCATGTGGATTTACAAATACTGGAAGTATCGTTGTGAAAGATATGTTTTGATGATGAAAAGATAATAAGAGTTTTAATCACACTGTGATCTACTTACCCAACATGGCTAATTTTCTTTCCCTAATACTCATCATTAAATACTTCTTGGGTTAACTTGGTGAAGGTGAGTTTGATTATGCTCAAAGGCTCTGACATAGAGCAGTGAGACCAATTTCTCACATTACTTGCACGAATTGGTCTCCTTACTTGACATCCCACAGGTTTAATCTTCACACTTTGTGGCCCATGGAGCACGTTGTCTGCTTGCGACTTAAGAAGGGTGTGGGGTCACACTGCTGGTCTTGCTCACAGTCGAGCATGAGAGGGCTTACGGCATCTGCAACACATCACAGCACTGTGTCAACCTACAAATTATGTGTTGGAACTGGAGGAATTTACTTAAAAGGCTTCCAGTGAAATACTATGACAAATAGGTACAATCTAACATCAGCCTTCACACTAAATGCTTTATTCTTGGCATTTATAAATGTTCATTACCGTTGTGCATTCTTGAGTAAATTTAGGTCTTAGAAGATAATTTGTAATCCTTATCGCTCCTTCTTTAGAATCCAGGGAACCACGGCTCTTTCTTAGCTGAAATGTGAGACCTCAGAGGGTTAAGTGAGTTTCACCCACACACAAAGTCAACATCAAGTATTTCTTTAAATGTGGACTCCTTGACAAACACATCTCTCCATTTGCAAGGCCCATGAATTTAAAGCATCTGGTAATAACAGGCCTGTTCTCCTTCTCAGAGCTGGAAGCTCCTTGTGAAATGGTATCCTGCCAAAGTGCCACTGCAAGAAAGCTCTGCGTCCTAACGTTGGTGTCAAAGTGCCAGCGAACCAAGACTGGCAGCCAGCTAATTTGGGAGAGCTGTCTGCCTCAGTGCCCCCCGCCCCCCACTCCTACTGATCAGCTCACTCACATGAGAGCTGCTCAGCTTGTCAACCATTCATGGGTAGGGGGAGAGGGCGTGAAAAGAAATTAGGATGTGCCTTCTCTCATTCAATCCCCAGATTCCTCTGGGTCACCGATCCAGCCTCTGAGAACACTGGGAACTCTGTTCCTCCCACTAGATTAATGGTTCCATAAGCAGACCCTTGAGGTAAGAGATATACCCTTTGCTAAAGGTGGTATTAACTCATGACATACAATGTTTTGACAGTACCTAACACTTTCACAGACATCCTTAAATAAATTGAATACTTAGATATATGAGCATCTGTACTAATAGATGTCTTGCCCGATGATTTAATTATCTTACCTTTTATTAAAAATGATCAATAAAATTGGAGGGAAGTAAGCAGCTGCATCACTAGGAATGACTGGGTGGGTGAGAACCTTTCCACAGTGTCTGAAGTTTGGGGCAAGAGAGCTACAGAAAAGCAATATGTGAGCAACACATGCTTACTTTTCCATAGACTAAGCCTTGACTTTGTCTCCATGGCCACACTTAAAGTCCCAAGTATACAAATTTTATTTCTTTTTCTCAGTCCATCACAAACTATATAATGGGGACAAAAATAATCCTGGCTTTGCTGGCATGAGGCCCCAGTGAGCTAATGCACTTTAAGATTTTAGTATCCAGAAAGCATGAAATAAATGATTTTCCCCCACCTCCTCTTGATTTAAACAATGCTGTGAAATAGGTGTACCCTATTACAAATTTGCACATTGGCCCCAAATGTTTGATCTTCACTAAATATAGCATGAGAAGAAAAATAATTAAGTAAAGAAATCCTACCTATCAGGAAGAAATTATGGCAAAAGGAATACGGCCCTGAGTCTCTTGTAGGTAAGAAGTGCTCGTGTAAGAACGGCTTACCTTGAGACAATGATTCTGTGCAGCTTGTGAACTGTTCACGACACTTCACAAGCAGTTTGGGGCTCTCTGTAGCCTAATTTACTGTGTGGACCCTGTGTGTGCTCCTCTCCCCCTCAAAAGGCATTTCAAATAAAATGTGTAGATCCCACTCTTTCGGCATGTGGGTGTTCTCACTGTGAATGGAGAGACCTGGTACCTCCGGCTGATGCCTTAATTCTCCTTAGCCGTCATGAAGGGTAGATGTAGGCACACCCCATCCTGGTAAGTAGTTCAGTGAGTTATAAATGTGAGCACTTTCCTCAAGCAGTAATAGTGAAGGGAGCCGAGCTTTACAGCCCAACGCTGTGGTGGTGGTGGGGAATCTCCAGGCTCCTGTCCTTGGGAGGGTCCCATCAAGGAGAAGAGAAAGTTGGAGATACATGCACTTAAAACAAGAGTTTCAGAGATGGAGGGAGCAAGGTCGAAACTGTGTGTGTGTCTCAGGGAAGGGCAGGGGGAAAGAGAGGGAAAGAAGAGGGAGAAAGTTTTCATGGGTTTTTAACAGTGCTCACTTTTTTTTTTTTTTTTTTTTTTTTTAAACACACAGAGGGTGTTCTGCTCTGGACTGCTTTCTGAAAGCTCTCTCCTGTGCAATATGCATGTTGTAGATACGATTTTTCCTCCTTTTAATGCAGTTCCTTGTAGAGAGTTGCAAAAGGGTTTTTGAATCTTCTAGAGGCCAGCTTTTTTCTGTTATAATTTTTAACCTTATTTTGTTGGTTCACACTGTCAGGCTTCTAGACCATCTTCTTCAAAAGACACCTCATTTTCATTTTCAATCAATTTCTCTCCACGATTTTTCACATAGCTTCCTTCACACTACTAATTTCACTTCAGAGCTGGCATTCTATCCCACATCCCTGGGCTTGCTGTGCTAACATGTTTAAACATGATTAGTCTTTATTAATGTAAGAGAGACAAAGCTCCAAGAATCACACACCTCTTAATTTGCTTAAAGGGGGTCTCCAGCCCTGGAAACTGAAAATGAATGGGCTCCTTGAGAGGCAGACATACTGGGCATTCTGCTAAGTGCAAAGTTCTGCTTTGCAGACAGGATCTTCTTTAAGGTGCATTCTAGTCCAAATCTTTGATATATCAAATGCCGTGAAATGTCCAAATAATCAAAAAAACATTTCCTGACCACAGATAATGATTGATTTACTTTCAGCAGTATCTGTTACACGTTTAGTTCAGAAAATGAACTATAAAATAGATTAAGTATAAAAAATAAAATTTATATAAATATAAAATATTTATATAAATATAAACATTAGGGTTGCATTTTACCCCCACCGTCATCTTGAGAATAATATTCTCTCAATGTAATGTTCATTTGTTCTATGATTTGGCAAATATGGGTCAAGGACTCGGGTAGACGCTTAAGAGAAGGCAGAGTTGTCTGAGACTATCCACAAAGGCATTCTGTAGTTCAGGTGAATACTTCATCTCTTTAGTACTGTCATGAAAATTCTAAGATTCAGAATATTTAGTATTATGTATACATACAGATAGCTGATACTTGATAGATGTTGCTTATTTTGGAAACATTTGATCTGGGTGGCACATATACATTAAGACATTAGAATGTGGCTGAATTACTAAGGGCCAAATAAAGGCGTGGGGGAGATTACTGGATCTGAAATCTAAGCCAAGGATAATTTCTACTACCGCACATTACACTGAGTTCCTGTGCAGGTCACAAAGGCCAATAAAGAAATTCCATGAGTCATGTAGTATTCATTTTCTAATAAAAGGATATATACTAGTAGGGAAGAAGAAAATGTTCCCGGAAATAAACTGTAACAGGAATCTAACCCACGATTACTATAATAAAAGAAAATATCTTTAATAGCAGCCTTCGGAGACGATGAAGAAAATGTATTCATATGGTCATTTCTTACACTGACCCTGGGTACAAATGAAGAGAAAAATGCTATAGAGCCATTATATGAATGCGCTTCTACAGGGAACAAAATGACGTCGTCATCAGGCAGCTGCAGCCTGATGTTTTGTTGGAGCTGGAGGAGGCTGGGGGAGCAGCCCATTCTTCTGGCTGGATATGGGTCTGAAAATTGGTATTTCTCGGATGACTCGGTCTCAAGAGGCCAAGCCCAAGCTGCTGCTGACAGCATCGACCCAGGGTCATCCTCTGCAGACCCACCATCCTGAGCCGTGGGCGGGCCCTCTGCCTTTTCCACTGCTGCCTGTGTAGCAGCTAGCGGGGTGCCCTTTCTCCTCATCAGCGATGTGCCTAGACTCTTGTACCTGCTGCTGGGGCTCACGGTGAGACATCACCGGTGACTTAAAGCCTAAATAAATGGAGAATTTGGAAGTGTTTCAAAATGTTACCAAGCAGGATGGTTACAGCCATAAGTCGTGTTTCTGCGTAAGACAGGCGTCTCTTCTGTCCCAGAACTCACTTAGTAATGCAATTTCCTTTCTCATGGACACTTTTCATATATATTTGTTATCTTCTCTGCTAGACTGTGATGTCTATGAGGGCAGTGTCCATCTCTGGTTTATTTCTCTGCCCATAACCCTTAGCACAGCCCCTCATGCTTACTAAATAGTTGTTGAATGAATAAATGAATGGGAGGCATTGAGCCAAATCCTTTGGGTCTACAAATATGGATGGAAATAGGGGAGGTGTCTGGTAATATCAGTCTCTGTTGGTTTTAGCTAAACAGAGTACTTTGTCTCCTGTTGTATGAAGTGATTTTTGCATTTATAAAGATCTGACTCTTGAAAGTGACAACCTAGGAAAAACTAGAGATATAACCAGACCCAATCCTATATATATTTCCTTATTGAGATTGAGGGCCAGCAGAAACCTCCTATGAACTCAGGTCACTTTAAGAAGCTTGAAGGCTTCTCTTTTCTGATTGATAACAAATAAGATCACCATATAACTTATTGTCTAAATTGGGACATTTTTGAGAGTGAACAAGGGTACTTTCAATTATTATATCTAGTCCACAGGTGTTAGCTGAGGCTGTCTTAGGAAATGAGAATGTATGTTCACTTAGTTATTAATGTAGTTTTACTTTATGAACCATTGGTTGCCAATGTGATGATGTTCCTTCCATCTCCTTCCATGGCTACGAAAGAGGCAAGAAATTTCACATTTCCCCAACTTCCCTTTTTTTAAATGTATGCAACAGATTGGGATCTTTCTTACACTCTTTTTTTTTTTTTAAGATTTCATTTATTTATTTATTTAACACTGAGAGAGAGAGAGAGAGAGAGCGAGCAAGAGAGAGCGAGAGCGAGCACAAGCAGACAGAGCACCAGGCAGAGAGAAAGGGTGAAGCGGGCTCCCTGCTGAGCAGAGAGCCTGATGTGGGGCTCGATCCCAGGACCCTGGGATCATGATCTGAGCTGAAGGCAGAGGCTTAACCCACTGAGCCACCCAGGTGCCCCTCTTTTATACTCTTTATCCTACTGGAAAACGCACTCACCATTCCTAGGTTTAAAAAAGAATAAAAGAAAAATAGCATCTTCTTCATTCTTGAATATAGAAGGTAAATACTGACACGAAGTACCGTCAAGCCAAGTAGCCAGTGAAATTCTCAGAGAAAAAAAAATTACTTCTCAGCAGATGAGACTTTAAGTTGTAAACTTCAAAATTTGGTAAGATTCTCATGATGAGGAGGGACTCTGTTTCAGGGGAACACTCATCAACTCCTTTTCCTTCATTGAGAGGGATATTTGATCTCCGCTTGGAGAACAGAGGAGGAGGCAGAACGGCTGATATGAAATAAAACAGAAGACTAAATACATGTGGGTACGATTCCAGCTATCTAACCAATCAGTCATTTGCTTGCAGTCTGAAGTGTCTGGATTTATCACAGTAATATTCTTGTTGGTATTTCATAGACCATGCAGGTCTCATTATATCTCTGCTGATGGCCTTGTCATCACCGCTCATGATCAGACTTCTCTTTGTTGGCCTTGTGTGAGTCAGCGACCTTCAGTAATTGAGGATGGAACATGGCATTAAGTGCTGAGGGTAAAGCAAGTGTCTAGAGTGAGATCTTCCTCCCCTAATAAGGGACCAAAAGTTTGTCAGAAATGATCAGCAGGTTTTCTTGGAACATTAAATGGAATGGAAATAAAGGGGCCTTCCCTGTCTTCATAAATTACACAAGAGTATCCGATCTGCTCATCTTCACCCTGTAATTTGGAATGGAAAATTCTCCTCTGCATCAATTGCCTTTCCTGAATCTAACACAATTAATCCAGAAGAGAAGTGGGAATGGGTAGTAGGGTTTTTTTTTCCTTCCCTTCAAATTTTGTTGTTAATTAAAAAAACAATTATCAAGGATTTCTAATTACTTTATAAGTGCTGTATGGCCTGTACCTGCTCCTCAGCAAATTAGTAAGATAATGCTGGAAACATCTTATTAAACAGAATTACTCTTTCTCCGCGTTTAGATTCACACATTTACTTAATAGGCCTCTTCTCATGCAACACCTTTGTGAAACATTTATATCCATTAAGTTATCTCACAGTTATTAGCATTGTGCATTGGTTTCTCCATGGTTTTTTTTTTTTTTTTTTTTTTTTTTTTAACCCAGGACCTAATGAATTGATAGACTACTATAAGGGTGAGTGTCTTTAAAGATACTTCCTTAGCAAGCAAGTATTTTGGAAATAAAATATTTCTCGTGGGTGAAGACAGTACTTAAAAGAAAAGATAGTACTTAAAGGGAAATAGAGCCCAGAGGTCCCTGGAGCCCACAGAGAGTCCCTGGAACAAAATGGGAGTATCTGTAGCCAGGGACTGGCAATAGGACTCGAGTGAAAATGTAAGCCATTGCCGAGGGCTGACAGGGTGCGTGTGAATGGGAGAATCACCTGTACTCTAGTCAGTAGATCTGTGCAAAATATGCTGTTCAAGGATCGTGCTAGAAGGGGATTCATTTACTTGAGGCTTGCATAGAATACATTAAGGTCTAGAATGTGAGTGGAACCAAGTCAAGAATGAGGAAGCAAGCAGCTGACATTTGGAAATCCTGATCTCATAGTGTTTTTTAACTGAAAAATGTGTAATTGTGTCCATTTAAGGGGCACAAGGTGTTACTCTAATATATTTATGCATTGTAATATGATTGCTGATGGAATGATAACACCTTGTATAATTATAGTACAATATTATTATGTTCCTTATACTGTGCACTAGATCTCGATGGCTTATTTACTACTTGTAACAAGTTTGTACCCGTAAATACTCTTATTCCCCACTCCATCCTCTAGAAATCCCCATTTTACTGTTGGTTTTTTTACATGTTTAACTTTTTTAGACTTCACATACAAGTGATACATAGCACTTACCTATCTGAATCTGACCTACTTGTTTTGCATGATAAATGCACAGGGTCCAACCATATTGTCACAAATGGGAGGCTGCCTTGCTTTCTTATGGCTGATGTTCCAATGTACCACATCTTTTTAATCTGTTCATCTGCTGATGGGCATTTGGGCTGTTTCTGTATCTTGGCTTTTCTGAATAATGCTGTGATACACATGGGAATACAGAGATCTCACTGAAAATCTGTTTTCATTTCCTTTGGGTAGGCACCCAGAAGTGGAATTGCTGGATCGTATGGTAAATCTGTTTTTAATTTTTTGAGGAAACTCCATATTGTTTTCCATAGTGTTTGGACTAATTTGCATTCCCATCAGCAATGCATATGGGTTTCATTTTTGCCATATCCTTGCCAGCACCTGTTGTCTCTAGTTTCCTTAAAGAGCTGTGAGGTGATATCTCACTGTGGTTTTAATTTGCAGTTCCCTGGTGATTAGAGATATTGAGCATCTTTTCATGTGTGTGTTGGCTATTTTGATGTCCTCTTAGGGAGAAATGTCTTTTTAGTCCTTTTGCTCATTTTTAAATTGGATTGTTTGTATTTTTGTTATTGTGTTGACAGGGTTCTTTATATATTTTGGATATTAGTTCCTTATCTAATATATGGCATGCAAAAATGTTTCTCTTGTTCTGTAGATTATCTTTTCATTTTAATTTCTTTTGCTATGCAGAAGCTTTTGAGTTTGATGTAGTCCTATTTGTTGATTTTTTTTCTTTTGTTGTTTGTGCTTTTGGTGTCATGATCAACAAATTATTGCCAAGAGCAATATTGAGGAGATTTTCCCCTATGTTTTCTTCTGCAAGTTGTATGGTATCAGGCATTATGTTTAGGTCTTTGATCCATTTTGAGTTAATTTTTATGAATGGTGTGAGGTAGGGGTCCAATTTCATTGTTCATTGTATGTTTCTCCACTTTTCCCAAAGAGACTACCTCTTACCCATTTATATTTTTAGCTCCTTGGCTGAATATCAGGTGACCATATGTCACAGTTTAATTCTGGGCTCTCTGTTCTTTTGGGTTGTTTAGTGTATCTATTTTGGTGTCAGTACCATACTGTTTTTATTTCATTTATTTATTTTTTTAAAAGATTTTGTTTATTTATTTGACAGAGATCACTAGTAGGCAGAGAGGCAGGCAGAGAGAGAGAGGAAGGGAAGCAGCCTCCCTGCTGAGCAGAGAGCCCAATGTGGGGCTCGATTCCAGGACCCTGGGATCATGACCTGAGCCAAAGGCAGAGGCTTTAACCCACTGAGCCACCCAGGCACCCCAGTACCATACTGTTTTTATTACTATGGTTTTATAGTATAGCTTTCAGCCTGGAGGCATGATACTTCTGACTTTGTTCTTTGCTCTCAAGATTGCCTTATCTATTTGGGGTCTTTGTGGTTCCACACAAATTTTAGGATTGTTTCTTCTATTTTTATGAGGAATGCCTTTGGTATTTTGATGGAATTGTGTTGGATCTGTAGATCGCTTTGTGTAGTGTGGCCATTTTAACAGTATTAATTTTCTAATCTGTAAACAATGTATGTCTTTCCATTTGTTTGTACCTTTGCTTTCTTTCAGCAAAGCTTTGTACTTTTCATTGTACATGTCTTTCAGATCCTTAGTCAAATTTATTCCTAAGTATTTTACCGTGTTTGATGCTATTTTGCCTGGGATGGTTTTTCTTATTTCTTTCTCAATGCATTCTCATTCGTGTAAAGGAATGCCATTCATTTCTGTATGTTGATTTTGCATCCTGGCACTTTGTTGAAATTGTTGATTAATTCCCATAGTTTTTTGACTGAATTTTGTGGGGGATTTAAATTTTTTTTTAATTATTTTATTTGTTATTATTTTTAAAAAGATATTATTTATTTATTTGACAGAGAGAGAGACAGCGAGAAAGGGAACACAAGCAGAGGGAGTGGGAGAGGGAGAAGCAGGCCTCCTGCCGAGCAGGGAGCCTGATGTGGGGCTAGATCCCAGGACCCTGGGATCATGACCTGAGCTGAAGGCAAATGCTTAACAACTGAGCCACCCAGGTGCCCCAGTGATTCATATATATATGATCATGACACCAACAAATAATGACAGTTTTACTTCTTCCTTTCTGCTACAGGTGACTTTTATTTCTTATCTTGCCTAATTGCTCTAGCTAGGATTTCTGGTACCATATTGATTAGAAGTAGTGAGAATAAGCATTCTTATCTTGTTGCTCATCTTAGGGGAAAACTCTTTCAGTTTTTCTCCACTAAGTTTAATGTTAGTCATGAGTTTGCTGTATATGGCCTGAATTGTGTTGAGATACATTATTTGTATACCCATTCTATCAAGGGATTTTATAAAAGGATGTTGTATTTTGTCAAATGCTTTTTCTATATCTATTGAGATGATCATGTGATTTTCTCTTTCATTTTATTGATATGATGTATTACATTTATTCTTCTGTATTCATCAGGAACTATTAGTCTTTAGTTTTCTTGTGCTATTTTTATATGGTTTTGGTAAAGTAATGTTGACCTCTTAGAATGATTTGGAAGTATTCCCGCCTCTTCAATATTTTTGAAAAGTTTGGGGAGCATTGGCATTCTTCTTTAAACGACTGGTAGAATTTTCCCATGAGGTTGTTTTGTCCTGGAGTTTTCTGTATTAGGAGGTTTTTTGATTTCTGATTCAAATCTCTTGTTATTGGTCTGTTCAGATTTTCTGTTTCTTCCTGATTCAGTCTTGGTTGGTTGTGTATTTCTAGAAATGTATCCATTTATTCTATATTATGTAACTTGCTGTTATATAATTGTTCATAGTAGTCTCTTATGATTCTATTATTTCTGTAGCATGAGTTGTAATGACTCCCCTTTCATTTCTAATTTATTTGAGTTGTCTCTCTTTTTCATAGTTAGGTTAGCTAAAGATTTGTCAATTTTGTTTACCTTTTTGAAGAGACAGCTCTTATTTTGTAGATCCTTTCTATTGTTTTTCTGGTCTCTATTTAATTTATTTCCCCTCTGATCCTTATTTCCCTCTTTCCGCTAACTTTGAGCTTAAATTGTCCCCCCCCACCCCCAGTTCCTTGAGGTATAAAGTTAGGTTGTTTATATGAGATCTTTCTAATAATCTTTCCTCTCAGAACTACTTTTGCTGTATCCCACAATATTTGGTATGTTTTGTTTTCATTTACATTTGTTTTAAGATGATTTCTCATTTTCCCTTTGATTTCTTTTTTGGCTCAGTTGTTGCTTAGAAGTGTGTTGTTTAGTTTCCACATATTTGTAGATCTTCTCACTTTTCTTTTGTTGATTTCTGGTTTCATACCATTGTGGTTAGACAAGATAGTTGGTATACTCTCAGTCATGCATTTGAGAAGAATGTGTATGCTGATGCTATTGAGTGGAATGTTCTCTCTATATCTATTAAGTCCATTTGTTCTAAACTGTGGTTTAATTCTAATGTTTCCTTGTTGATTTTCTGTCTGGATGATCTATCTATTGCTGATAGTGGGGTATTGAAGTTCTCTGCAATTACTGTACTATTGTCTATTACTCCCTTAAGATTTGTTATTTATTGCTTAACATTTCAGTGCGTGGTCTTGGGATCCTATACAGTTATGATTGTTTTATCTTCTTGATGTATTATTGAGTCCTTTATTTTTTTAAGGATAGCTTATTTTATTTTTTAAATTAAATTAAATTTTATATAAATTCAGTTAATTAACATATGGCATGTTATTAGTTTCAGAGGTAGAGTTCAGTGATTCATCAGTTGTGTATAACACCTAGTGCTCATTACATCATGTGCTGTCTTTAATACCTGTCAGCCAGTTACCCCATCCCCCACACCTTGCCCCTCCAGCAGTCCTCAGTTTGTTTCTTATGCTTAAGAGTCTCTTATGGGTTGTCACCCTCTCTGATTTCATCCTCTATTATTTTTCCCTCCCCTATGCTCCTCTGTTTTGTTTCTTAAATTCCACATATGAGTGAAATCATACTATAATTGTCTTTCTCTAATGGACTTATTTTGCTTAGCATATATATACCCTCTAGTTCCATCCAGGTCATTGCAAATGGCAAGTAATATTCCATTGTATTTGTATACCACATCTTCTTCATTCATTCATCTGTTAATGGACATCTGGGCTCTTTCCATAGTTTGGCTATTGTGGACATTGCTGCCATAAAGACCCCTTTATTGTTATGTAGTGACCTACTTTGTATCTTGTTACCCATTTTAGATTGAAGTCTGTTTTTTCTGATATAAGTATGGCTATGCCGACCCACTTTTCATTTCCATTTGCTTGGAGTATTTTCCATCCTTTCATTATGGGTCTATGTGTGTCTGTCTTTTGAACTGAAAGGGGACTCCTGTAGGCAGCATATAATTGGGTCTTGTTTGTTTTTTCCCTCCATCCAGACACCCTTTGCCTTTTTTTTCTTTTTTTTAAGTAGGTTTCACACCTAGCATGGAGCCCAATATGGGGCTTGAACTCATGACCCTGAGATCAACGACCTGAGCTGAGATCAAGTGTCAGATGCTTAATGAACTGAGCCACTCAGAGACCCCACACTCTGTGTCTTTTGATTGATGAGTTTAATCCATTTATATTTAGTGCTATTATTGACATGTACGGATTTATGACTGCCATTTTTATCTTTTGCCTTCTGGTAATGTTGTCTATCATTTCTTTTTCCTTTTGTTTCTGTCTACGGTGGTTTTCCATGGCGATTTGCTCAGTCTCCCTCATTTTTAATGTTTTGTGTCTCTGCTTTAGGTTTTTGCTTTGTGGTTAACATGAGGTTTACACAAAACATCTTGTAGATGAGGTTTACATAAAACATCTTGTAGATTACATAGTTATTTTCCTGCCAAGAGCAGTTTATCTTTACTCACCCTTAAAGTTCTATCCTTTTTCTCTTCCTCTTTTATATTTTTGATGTCACAAATGATGTCTTTTAATGCTATGATTTCATTACTGAGTTGTAGTGGCTTTATTTTTAGTCCTCTTTTCCTTTAAGCATTATGTTACAGTTAAGAGCTTAATATACTTTTCTAAAAATGGGTTACAATATTCTAATTCTGACTGACTTTAACTTTAATCAGAGTTTGTGTGCTTTTGTCTTTTCATTTTAACTTGGAGAGCTCCTTCCAGCATTTCTTATAAGGCAAGTCTAATGATGGTGAACTCCCTCAGCTTTTGCTTGTCTAGGAAAGCTTTTATTTCTTCTTCATATCTGAAGGATAATTTTGTTGGATAGAGCATTCTTGGCTAGCAGGGTTTTTTTTTTTTTCAATTAAAAAAATTTATTGAAGTATAATACCTGTAGTTTTTATCTTTTAATGTTTTGAATATGTCATTCCACTGTCTCCTGGCCTGTAGGGTTTCTGGTAAGAAATCTGTGGAGAAAGCTGCTTATACCCTAACAGGTGTACCTTTGTGGGTTACTGTCTTTTTTTCCACTAACTGCCCTAAAATTCTTTCTTTATCATTAACTTTTGACAGTTTTAATGTATCTTGAAGAAAGTCTTTTTGTGTTGTGATAACAAAATGTTCTATTAGCTTTGTGAGCTTCTTTCCCTGGATTTGGGAATTCTCAGCTATTATTTCTCTTCTTTTCTTTCAAGTTTAATTAACATACAGTGTTATATTAGTTGTAGGTATAAAATATAATGACTCACAATTCTGTACATTTCTCAGTGTTCATCAAGGAAAGTGTGCTGTTAAACCCCTTTATCTGTTGCACCCATCCCCCACCCACCTCTTTCTGGAAACCACCAGTTTGTTCTCTACAGTTAAGAGTCTGTTTTTTGTCTCTTTCTTTCTTTGTTTGTTTTGTTTCTTAAATTCCATGTATTAGCAAAATCATGGTATCTCTCTTTCTCTGACTTATTTCAGTTCACATTATTACTCTCTAGGTCCATCAATGTTGTTATAAATGGTAAGATTTCATTTTTTAATGGTTGAGTAATATTCTACTGTGTGTGTTTGTGTCATCTATATGTATGTGTATATATATTGATATATATGTATAAATATGTATATATATATATATACCCACACACATATACACACACACACACACACACACACACACTATATCTTCTTTATTCATCTTTCAGTGGGCACTTGTGTTGTTTCCATCTTGGCTATTATAAATAATGCTGCAGTAACAATGGGGTGTATACACATTTTTGAATTAGTGTTTTCATTTCCTTTGGGCAAATACCCAGTGGTGGAATTACTGGATCATGCAGTAATTCTGTTTTAAAATTTTTAAGAAAACTCCACACTGTTTTCCACAGTGGCTGCACCAATTTGCATTCCTACTAACAGTGCACAACTGTTTTTTTTTTCCTCTACATCCTTGCCAACACTTGCTATTTCTTATGGTTTTTATTTTAGCCATTCTGACAGTGTAAAGTGATATCACATTCGTTTTAATTTTTCTTTCCCTAATGATTAGTAATGTTGAACATCTTTTCATGTATCTGTTGGCAATCTGTATGCCTTTGCTGCAAAAATGTCTTTTCAGGTCTCTGTCCATTTTTTATCAGATTATTTGTTTTTTCAGTGTTAAGTTGTATAAATTCTTTATGTATTTTGGATACTAACCCTTTATCAAATATATCATTTGCAAGTATCTTCTCCCATTTACTAGGTTGCTTTTTTTCTTTTGTTGATAATTTCCTTTGCTGTACGAAAGCTTTTTATTTTGATATAGCCCCAATAGATTAATTTTGCTTTTGTTTCCCTTGCCAGACATAACTAGAATATTTCTACAACTGATGTCAAAGAAATTACTGCCTATGTTTTATTCCAGGAAATTTATGGTTTCAGTTTTCACATTTAGGTCTTTAATCCTAATCTTTTGTATCTTTAAGTACATTCTCTACTCTCTTTTTCTCTTCTTTTCCTAAGATGCCCTTTGTTTTTAAGTTGGTTTTTCTAATTGAGTCAGATAGTGTTCGTAGGGTTTTTTTTTCTTGTTTACTTTTTAAAGATCTTAGTTCTTGATCCTCTTCCACCTGATCATTTCTATATTTTCATACTCAAGCTTGCTAATTCTCTCTTCCATATGATCTGCTGTATTTCCACTGCATTCTAATGCATTCTTCATCTCATTTATTGAGTTCTTTAGCTTCAGAGTTTTTGTTTGGTTCTTTTTTAGAATTTCAATCTCTTTGGGAGAGCCCTACTTCTTTTCACGAATTTTACTGTTGAAGATCATTCTAACACTTTTCTGAGTTTCTTGAATTTCTTCTTAACTATTTTAAGTGATCAGATTATAGTAGTCCATGTTTTTGAGTTTAGTTGTTGGAAAATTGTCATTTTTTTGATACCACATTACTATGATTTTTCATGATGTTTGATGAGCAGTGCCTCTGAGGCTGCGTTTGAAAGGAACACCTTTCTTAACTAGGCAAGGTTTTTTTTTTGTTTTTTTTTTTTTGCATCGATTCTAACAATTCAAGAGGTCGGTAGTGAGAAGCCTTCCTTTTGTCTTCCAGAAGGTGGCGCTATAGCACAAATTTTTGGTTTCTCTCTGGGAGTTAATTTGGCCTAAGGTTGAGAGAGGGTGTTACCCCCCCCCCCCCACCCCCAAAAGCCAAGAGTGGCAGCAGGGGTGGGTGGGACTTAGGATGTGCCCTGGGACTTTGGATGTGTCCACTGCCTGGTAAGTGGATCTCCAAGTGGGGAGGTTCCAGAGGTCAATGGGATATCTTCTGGCCTCCTGGGTCTGACAGCAACAGCCATATTCCTTCATTTCTGTTTGCGTAGTTGTCTTTCCTTTCCGTCTCCCCAATCACTGCATCTTTCCTTAGAGAGAGCAAGTGGGCTCTCCAATTGCAGCATACGTGGTTGGGGAGTCTCCCACTTACCGCTTTCACCCTCTGCCTCCTTTTCCAGAAAGCTTGTGCTGCTTTGCGGCCAGGTCAGGCTAGCGCTGCCTTCTCTGCCATTAGCGCTTCTACTGCTTCCAGCTCTGCGACCCCTTCCATCCCTCCAGCCACTTCCATGTTCCCAGAATCTCCTGCAGTCTAATCCACCCACTTTCAGGTGCACAGATGGATGGATCTCTTGGGTGTCTTGGTATACAGTTTAGAAGTGCTTTTTTTTTTTTCTCTCTTTTTTTGATGTGGGTGTCCAATGAGTTGTAAATCTAAGGGGACATAAAGGAAGATGGGCTCCTGTCACCATGAAGCTCACAAAACTCCCATGATCTCACAGTTTTAAATAATTTTTAAGACTCTTTACATGATACAGTCCATTCTAGGACTACATAATACTGAAGATTTAATATGAAGTTAAGATATATTCAAAAGTTTTTATTGATTTCCTAAATTTGAAGTGACTTTCATTTAATCTAAATATATATTTATTCTTTTATATAGCAGTTCACATAAGGTTCATGATGATGGTACTCCTTGTAAATTTTTTTCCTTTTTTTTTTTTAGTTCAGTACTCTGTAGTCCTAGGAGCTGTGTCAAGATCACAGTATTGTTTACTAAATTGTTAGGTGGGGTCTGTAAGCTTGTCCAGCAGTACAATATATGTGGGGGATCTGGGATTAAGTCTAAAATTTTCTCCCTTCTTGTCTACATCTGCAGTAATCAGTCCATTGTGCCCTGGGTATCTAACAGATATTATCAAGTCTGTAATGCTTTGATGTCACATAAGCCAAGCTGCTATTGACCAGAACAGGAGTCCCACTTTGGCAGGTATTACTCATAAAATATTTGTGGAGTGTTCGGGAAGCTATGGAAATCCTTTATTTGTATTTAAAAGTACAACAACAATTTGTCATGAATAAATGGTACTGGTAGAGATTGTAAGAGAACACTGGGACACAGTTTGAATTTCAGGTTCAACTCAGAAATTTCATGGAGATAGAAAGGAGAAAAACAAATATACTTTAACAATTATAAAATAAGCATGATGACTAAAAGTTAAAGAGTTTGGGATCACCAGGAAGAAAGTGAGAGTTGAAAAGTGGTTGATAGACTTCTGGGGAAGATGGTGGATTAAGAAAGGTGGAGAATTCAAGAGCTTACTAACCATACAAACAACTGGTATGGTATTAAAGGTAGCAAGTTGAAAAGAGTACGGGTACCTGAGTGGTTTAGTCAGTTAAGTGTCCACTCAGCTCAGGTCATGATCTCAGGGTCCTGGGATTGAGCCTGGCATGGAGTTCCACATAGAGACTAGCCCAAAGCCCCGAGCTTAGTGGGGTGGGTCTGCTTAACTCTCCCTCTCTCTCTGCACCTGCCCCTGCTCACAGGAGGATCTCTCTCTCTCTCTCTCAAATCAATCAATCAAAAAATCTTAAAAATAAAAAAGGAAAGAACACGACAATGTGAATATACTTTACTGAACTGTACCCTGAAAGATGGTTAAGATGGTAAATTTTGTTATGTATTTTTTGCCATAATTAAAAAAAAAATGTACCATTCTAACCGGTGTAAGGTGGAGAAAGGGGAACAAAACTTTTTACACTGTTGATGGGAATGTAAATTGGTGAAGCCACTTTGGAAAACTGTGGAGGTTCCTCAAAAAAGTAAAAATAGAGCTACCCTATGAGTCATTAATTGCACTACTGGGTATTTACCACAAAGATACAGATATAGTGAAAAGAAGGGCCATATGCACCCCAATGTTCATAGCAACAATGTCCACAATAGCCAAACTGTGGAAGGAGCTGAGATGCCCTTCAACAGACGAATGGATAAAGAAGATGCAGTCCATATACACAATGGAATATTACTCAGCCATCAGAAAGGATGAATACCCAACTTTTGCATCAACATGGATGGGACTGGAGGAAATTATGCTGAGTGAAATAGTCAAACAGAGAAAGTCAATTATCACATGTTTCATTTATTTGTGGAACATAAGGAATAGCATGGAGGACATTAGAAGAAAGGAAAAATGGGAGATAAACCATGAGAGACTATGTACTCCAGGAAACAAACGGAGTATTTTGAGGACGGGGTGAGCCTTGTGATGGGTATTAAGAAGGGCACATGTTGCATGGAGCACTGGGTGTTATACGCAAACAATGAATCATGGAACACTACATCAAAAGCTAATGATGTGCTGTATGGTGACATAACACAATAAAAAAAATTCTTTTTAAGGGAAAGAAAGTGACTTACAATGACTTTCATTAAGACAATGGATAAGCAAATGTTGGGAGGTCCTGACAAGCCTTATTGCAAGCTTCTTTGTGGCTATTTAATTTCAGGAGTCTTTGGACAGGTATAGGTGACCTAGGATGGGTTTCTTTGTGCCTGAGCATAGTTGAGAGAGGGGTTTCTGGTATTTTGGTGAGGTACACAGATGGGAGCAGCAGAGCAGTGGCAGAACAGGGCAGGGAGCTGGGTGGCAGTCAGTGTACCAAGACCGGGAGGGTGAATTGTGGATACTGGGTGGGCAGAGAGGACCAGCAGTGAAAACTCTTCTGGGGCACCCCAGAAATGGTCCCCCTGGACTCTGCAGGGTGCTCGTGAGACAGGACACTCATATCACAGTCATCTAGTACCATCAGAAAGTTCTTAAGTCTTCTGGGGACAGTAATAAAAGAAGTCTTTTCTGCCACTGTGGAATAAGTGCTCCTTTCAACATTGTGCTCCGCCCATGGATCTCAGGCAGCATTATAGTGAAGGTTACTAGAAATAAATGCAAAATA
The DNA here is from genome assembly GCF_922984935.1 of Meles meles. Taxonomy (NCBI): domain Eukaryota; kingdom Metazoa; phylum Chordata; class Mammalia; order Carnivora; family Mustelidae; genus Meles; species Meles meles. The sequence continues at coordinate 66,202,079 of NC_060068.1, forward strand.
TACAGTGAAGAGGGCACAGACATACTGAATTTCCTTCCATGTTCATGAAGACCAAGCAACTCATCTAGATTATCTGGAATGTACTTTGTCTCCATCCTCCAGTTAGAATTCCTTTAAGAATTTCCCTAGAAAGCCTCCCCTCTAAAGTTTCATCCCTGGGCACCTGGGTGGCTCAGTTGGTTAAGTGACTACCTTTGGCTCAGATCATGATCCTGGAGTCCCAGGATCGAGTCCCACATTGGACTCTCTGCTTGGCAGGGAGTCTGCTTCTCCCTCTGACCCTCCTCCTTCTCATGCTCTCTCTCTCTCTTTCTCTCAAATAAATAAATAAATAAGATAAAGTTTCATCCATTTAACATATATACATCTCCTTCTTTTGCATACTGATGTGCACTAGGCCATCCTTCCCTATGGGGTGGGGCTTCCATCTTTTATTTTTTTGGGACCTAATTTTTTATTCTACATTTGATTTATAAAATTTATTTATAAAATTTTAGTGTTACTCTAAGTACTTTGGACAAAATAGAAGCTCGATAAGTATTTTTTTAATAGATGAATGAGATGGAATTTTTCCACTCTCAACATATTTTATCTATCAAAGAGTGGTTATGTGATTGTAAGTGTGATGTTCACTGTTGAAATTTTTGAGATTTTAGAAGATTATCTTCTTCATGCAAGCCTAATTTGTTATTGTGGCTCTTTTAAAAATTACATTATAAAAAGTATTTCCCTCTTGGCTAAGAAATTTTATTAAAATAAAAATGTACTGTAAAAATTAGTGATTTGTCTATAATGCAAGGATACTTTATAGACTCCTTGTTCTTTTGAGAACCTATGAGTGTATGCTACTTTAACATAGTGTGGAATGAGTTCAAAGTCATTTTTGTCCCAGTAAAAGACTTTTCTTCTAAATGTACTTATTTCTGAGTTACAGTCACAGTTTTCTTATTTTTATGAGATAGGGATAATAATACCTCTTCCATTGATCTCTTGTTTATTTTGGTTCTCAAATAATGGCTTAAATTCCTTTGTAAAATATCAAGCCCCCATACGTATTAGAATACACGGATTCTTCTTGTATTCATTTATTAGTTCAAGGCATTTTTAAGCCCTATGTGTATGAATGCCAGGGCAAGGGCTGTAGAGATTTCAGAGATATATAAGAAGTGCATTTACCGTCCTCTTAAAACAATTGCCCTTTAACTTTATAACACCCAGAATTGTTCATTCAACTAGATAGTCTTAGAGTTTAACCAGCAACTCAAATTAGAAAGGGCAAATTTCAGAAATCTAAGGTAAGTCTGAGTTTGTGACATATGTCTCTAGAATAAGGAAGACTTCAGGAAGTTTGGAATACTTTCAGTAATAGTATTGCAGCTATAAAGCTGTAGGTTAAGCCATCAAGGAGGAAAAGGTGGTGATATTCAAAGAAAACTATCTTCCAATATTCAAAGGCCCATACTCTGTAAGAAAGATTAAATTCATTCTGTGTGGTTGGCTCCAAGGAGTAGAATAAGACCAATGAGGGAAAATTACAAGGATGTGAATTTCAGATTATTACAAGGAGAAACTTCTAATATGCTAAGTTATACAAAACTAAAATGAGATGCTGGATGGGTAATGAGTTTCTTGTCACTGGAAGAATTCAAGCACAAAATGCACTACCTCTAGCTTGAGCAGGAGACCTTTAAGGTAATTCCAATGCTGATATTCTGACTCAGTGGTTCTACTCTCAGAGCTGGTTTCATTAATCCGTGAGAATCCCTTCTCCCTGCCCTTTTTGGACCCCTTCTCCTAGTTCCCTCCTCCTCAGAAGGCATTGGAGTAACAAGAAGAATAAGGCTTCTTTAATATTAATTCTGCTATTAAGCATGGAGAAATTCTCCCTTAACATGAAGTTTCTATTTAAGGATAAACCCAGGGTCACAGATTTATGTTTTTACTTATCTTTCTTTTCATTTTAAATGGAACCATAAGTGTTTAATATGGTGCTCATATCATTTCATTTCATTTTCCACATGTAAGTATGTAGGGATTGAGTGAGTCTGTTTTGCCTTGATACAGCAATTGGTTTTCGTCTTCTGTTTTCAATCAGAGAGTTTTAAATTTTGGTTAGGCGCATAAACACACTGTGATGGACGACATTAATAAATAAGTATTACATCGGCTCCGCTTGAGCATTCCCTCTTCATCTTTATCTTTTTTGTTTAAATCCTGTGGGGTCTCAGAATGCTCTTTATGGAGATCAAGAAGATTAAGCAAAATTAGCTCTCAGCTACATAATGGGCTTTCCTCTCCTGGCATGTGTCTCCCCTCTCTTCATATGGTGACTTCCTCTGATAGCAACAGGAGATTCACAGATGGGGGGGGAGTATGTACTAGGAGGGCACACCACGAGATTTCAGAGTTCTTGCTCATTTCTAGCAATGTATATGCTTGAATTGGAATAACGAATGAAAATGATAAGTAAATCAGCTGGCAACTCAAAGACACCTCCAAATTCATCTATCTCCTAGGGCAGGCTAACCTTTTCAATCTTGGAATGAAGGGTAGCTTTTCTAGTCTTGAGAACATCCAAGCCATAGCTTCATAAATGGATGATACCTTAGAAGAGGTTATTTTCAGAGAGAACTATACTTCACCCATGTCAAACAGTGAAATTCATGCTGTTTATAAAGTTCTCCAGAGAGAGGCCGGCTTACTCATGGGCAGAGTTGGCAGCTGCCTCCATGGAATAATTTGAGGATCAATGAGAGGCCCCTATGCTTTAAAATCCATCTCCCTCATCAGTCTGCTGTGGTGCCTGAAATTTCCGCCATTACTGTCATTTCTTAAAAGCCTTTAAGAGGACATATGCCCTATTATCTTGAGGGAGGTAACATTAATTAACTATATAGCATATTAGAATGGATGAGTTTTCTTGTTAATAACCCATTACAACCATTGACACCCAGTAAAGATCAGGGATATGAAGAAATAAAAGCAAGGGCAGGTAAGTTTTAACGGAGAAGTAGGAGATGGTGATTCATAGTGTGAGTGTAGGGGGTTATAGTTCAGGTCCTATAGATGGGGGAAAGGGAGGGAGGATTCTAATATGGGGATAACCAATGGGAAGAAAGGAGGAACTGGGTATTTTGTTCCAGGTCGTAGGGTGTGCATGGCTGCAAAATGTGAGAAATGGAGAACCAAAGGAAGGATACCAAGGACAGAATTTACTTGCCCTATAATACTGCTAACCTGGACCCTACCCCTCCCAAAGAAGTTCATGGTCTTAATAATCATTTGTAGAGTGATTTCAAACTAAATTAAATTTTCTCATTTGAGGGTGGAGGATGTGTCTTTAATCCTATCTCAATAAAAATGGAGAACCGGTCATCCTGATTTGTATGGCAATACTTCACTAGGATTCGTATTGACCCTTTAGCTATAGTATCCATTGGCTAAATAACTCTTTTACTTTAGTAGTTTCTTCAGAGGAATTACTTAATTTTTTTTTTGTCCCACCTGCAATATAAGGTATCTATACTGTTTAATTGGAATCAGAGAAATTTAAGGGCTGGAATGAGTGTTTTGAGGTCTCTCAGTTTGATCTGTTACTTTAGAGATGAGGAATCAAGACACATGAAGTGTCTTTATTTATTCCTTCATATATTGAGTATCGACTATGTGCTAGGCACAGGGATACAATGCCAAGTACATACAATGTTTTCCTCATGGAGCTTCTACTTTAGTAGAAGAAATTGTTAACTAAATAACTTAATTAAAAATAACAAAAATACATATAAAATAAAAGCTGTGGCGAGTGTTATTAAATATTATGTTTCATTGAGAGTGTATTATGGGGGATCTTGACCCTGGTGGGGATAGAGTTAGAAAAACTTGTTTGCAGAAATAATGTTTGACTTAATATCTGAAGGTGAGTGGATGTTCACTAAGAGAATAGAAGAAAGGAGAAAGAGAGGTCTTCGGAATGGGTAGAGAATGTGCAAAGGTCTTGTAGAAGGTCCTGGCCTTCTACAGAGATCAAAGCCTTACTGTTTGGAGCTCAGAGAGTTACAGGAGAGAGTTTCTAGAAGACGTTAGAGAAATAAACTGAGACTGATCAAGCAGGGCTTTGTTTAGGGTTTTGAACCTTATTCTAAGGGCTGTGCATGGAAGGGACTAGAGCGGGGTATATGTGAATAAGGAGGCTAAAGCAGTGATCCAGAAGTAAACTGTTGGTGACTTGCTCAATGCTAGAGAGCTTTGGTGGACTTAACATCTCTTCTAGGTTCCTCGATTAACATTTTTTTTTTAACTCATAGTATGTATTTGATATTTTTTAAACTCCCCATCATCCATATATCCCACTTCCATTTTAGTAGGGATATTTTGTTCCTTCCTATAGCCAGTTCCTATAATTTTATTGGAGCTAACTTGAGCATCAGCTCCAGGAATAGCATGTGACGCAGACTTAACCAATGAGACCCTCAGATTCTCTTGGAACCACAGCATTTTGTTCAGGAGTGGGGATGTGAGCCATTGATAGCAAATGAGATTACATGGAACCATCACTAGGACTTTGAAGACAGAGAAAAGTAGTAAAGTGGGGCCTGATGACGTCATTTAAACAAAAGGTAGAGAAGAAACTGAAGCTAACACTGCAGAAGCCTGATGTGAGAGATGGAATAAAGAAATGCACCCGGGGGGGCAGGGCGCCTGGGTGGCTCAGTTGGTTAAGCGACTGCCTTCAGCTCAGGTCATGATCCCAGAGTCCTGGGATCGAGTCCCACATTGGGCTCCCTGCTCCTTGGAGAGTCTGCTTCTCCCTCTGACTTTCTCCCCTCTCATGCTCTCTCTCACTGTCTCTCTCTCAAATAAATAAAATCTTTAAAAAAAAAAAAAAAAGAAAGAAATGCACCCAGGGGACATTGCTTGAGCCCCAAGGCCAGTCATGGCAGAAGTCAGCTGTGTCTTGAATTTTTCAGTTATGGAGTCAGTGAAGTCTCATTCTGTTAGAACTGGTCTGTTTTGGTTTTTCTACTATGCTCAACTGAGTCCTAACTAATAGAGGACTAAATTCTTTTCTCCTTTCTTAACTGACTTACAGGACACCACCTAAAAAAAAAAAAAAGAGGAAAGCTATGATTTTCAATATAACCTTTAAAAATCATATGTATTTTTATATCTTTATATAGAGAGAATACTTTTGCTATAAAATCAGCTACTCTGGATTCATTTGGATCTAGAACTAGGAACTTAAGTCTCAAGTCACTTTAAGGCTTTTAAAAAAAGTTTAAATTTTCACATGATATTTTATTCTATATAAAGGTGTTTTTCCACAAAATAATTATATACTGGAAGTGTTTTTATCATATGTAATATTTAGATAATTAGTATTTATTAAATTTAATGTCATTAAGGGAAAACAACCAATTAACAAATATTTCTCAAATAATATACTGACATATGATATGCAAATAATTTCAGTGTCCCTCTAAAAACATCTGTTCATTCATACTCATTAGTAAATCACTATAATATTTCTATTATAACATTTACCTATTATTTTTGATGTTTCCCCATAAGCAATACATAAATAGTCCCTGCTTTTGTTCTCTCACTGATTTTAGTTAATCTAGATAAATGATACATAGTTTCCTCAAGTCTTTTGGGGATTACTTAAAGATTTTTTATGTTGCTTGTATGAATGGATAAGTAGCTTAACTATTTACAAATGATAATATTTGTTTAAAAATAATATTATAAAATATATTTTAAAATGTAAGATAAGGTTTTTAATAGGGATTAAATAGGTACTTGAAGAACTGAGGAAGACTCTTCAATTAACTGTTTCTTTTTTTTTTTTAAATCTTTTTTTTTTTTTAAGATTTTTATTTATTTATTGGACAGAGAGAGATCACAAGTAGGCAGAGAGACAGGCAGAGAGTGAGAGGGAAGCAGGCTCCCTGCCGAGCAGAGAGCCCGATGTGGGGCTCGATCCCAGGACCCTGAGATCATGACCTGAGCCGAAGGCAGCGGCTTAAACCACTGAGCCACCCAGGCGCCCCAATTAACTGTTTCTTAAAAAAAATTTTAAGAATTCTGCTTTACCTTCTAAATCATGTAATTCCATCCAGAACAAAAGCATCCACTAATAAACTTCAGAATTTGATGAGTTTCAAGAAATGTTGCCACTGACAATATTTGCTCTGATGTGTTTTGTATCCAAACAGGGATATAATAGGTAGTAGTCAAAACTCACTGTTAGCTCTTCTTTAAGCTCTGACTCACCGGTTTCAGAAGTGAGCAGAACAAACATTTTTATCAATCTGAAAGGTTGAAGATTATTTCTAGTCTAACAAACATTGATACTTCTTTTTTTTGCGTTTATTTTTCTGCTGGAAATCTGAGATCTATAGCATCTGTGTGGGAAATGGGTGCTTATGTCTGATAACCTACCAAACTGAGCAGCCTTGATAACCAGTACAGAGGTTAACATAACAGCATTTGCCCAGGTAAGTCCTGGAAGATTCTAAGCCCTCAAGAAGTCCTCTAAATAGGGGACAACCCCACAGATAGAGAATACTACCCCTTGGCTCATAATCTTGCTATTGGGCTAGAAGAGATGAGCCTCCAGGGCTCATTGTAAAATAGCCCAAGGACCAGTTTTCCATACATTCATTCATAATGATCAATATTTGCTGATTGTGTATTATATGCAAGGCATAATGATAATTTACTATGTGAGGAAATGAAAATGAATTAATCAGGAATTTTGCTATTAATGTACACATGATCTAATAGGTACACAAGTTATAAGAATAAATAATTGTAGTATTTATTTAAAAATGTACAGGGAAGATTTTATGCTCAGAGAACTTTTAGTTAGTATGACTGGGAGAAGCTACAAGGAAGACGTGATATTTTGGCTGTGACTTCATGATTATGTGGGATCTATATGGCCATTCCAATGGAAGGGAATGGCATGAATAAAGTTATGTAGGACAAAAGTGAGAGTTTAAAACATGAACAACGTGAAGAGCAGGTAGTTTATAAACAAAAGGATATAAAGATTGGGAAAACATTTGAGTGAGGTAGATCATGGAGGTACTTGAGATCTGTTTAAAGGGTTTTGTTGTTTATCTTTGAGGTAATAGGGAGCCATGGATTCCTTCAGAGCATGAAGATAAGACTTAAGGAAGACTGAGGTGGTTTAGGGAATGGGGTCTTCTGAAATAATGTAAGTGGGAGGTAATAAATTCTATTTTAGGGAAAGTGGAAAGAAGGGAGAGATAGTGGGATAATGAAAGTTAACTGAATGAATATGGGAAAAGGGCAAGAAAGAAGTGAAAGACAACTGAGGAGACAAGCAAATGTGGCTATTAAAAAAGCAGATGTAGTAACAGAAAGAGTCAAAAGAATGTGATTTTCTTAAGAATTGCAGTCAACTCTTGATGGAAATAGTAGCTCTGGATAAAGCTACTACACTAATTTTTTAATTTTATGTATATCCTGCTTAGGAGTGTTGTACTTAGCACCATCCTACTATAGCATCATTATAATTATGATACTCTCATATTTATAAAGTTTTAATTGAAATAAATTGATTTTTTTGAACTCTGCTACTGCCAGCTGCCTGTACCAAGTGAAGAAATGACCTCTTTCTTTCAAAAACTACTTCTTACACAGATAGAAGACCTATGTATTTCACTTCTATATGTGTTCTGTTAATCCATGGAACACTTCAGCTGTAGGATTTCTTTTAGTAGAGATAAAGGCCAATAATGTGTGAAATAGACATTATTACCAACATGACATTACAAAAGATGAGGCAAAGAGTGCATTCAACATTATAGAAGCTGTGTATGTGTGTATACTCTGTGTGTGTGCGTGTGTGTGTGTGTGTATAATTACATATATTATTTTCTTTAAAAATAGTCATTATTTCCTCTACTGTTAATAATGTTTCTGAACCCTCACCAGGCATGTGGCCAGCCACCCAAAGGAGAGTTTTAAGCTATGGAGTCAAAATCATCTGGTAAGGCCAGTGAGTGTCAAACAGGAGAGGTGGTTTTATATAATTTTTATAAGGTCCTCAAGAGTTGAGGGGCTCTAAATCTCTCTTAAAGTCTCCAATAGACACAAATAAATGGAAAGGTATTCTGTGCATATGGATTGGAAGAATCAATATTGTTAGAATATCCCTATTACTCAAAGCATTATACAGATCTGCTGCAAGCCCTATCTGAATTCATATATATGATCTATGTTCCATAGATCATATATATGATATATAGATATAGATATATTATTATCTGTATTATCTATAGATATAGATTATATATAGATACAGATTATATATACATATAGATATTATATATATTATATGTTATATGTATTATATATTTATCTATATATTATATATGAATTCAGATAGGGCTTGCACTGGATCTGTATAATGCTTTGAGTAATAGGGACATTCTAACAATATTGATCCTTCCAATCATATATATATTGATTCTTCCAATATGCTAACAATATGGATTTTCTAATCATACATATGTGTGTGTGTGTGTGTATGATGAAGCTCATAGATATAGAGAATGGATTGATGGTTGCCAGAGGTGGGTGTGAGAGATGGGAGAGATGGATGAATGTTCTTGTTTTTGTTTAAGTTTAAATAAATTGAGTTAAAGTCTCCTGTGTTTTATCACTCCCCTAATTAAGAAGTTCCTGCTTATGTCCTGTTGTAATTTTTCCTGCTCCATTTTCTATTAGTTCTCCAAGGATCAACTGTTATTTCCTTCCCTGAGTTTGGTGAGGCCTCAGGTGTTGGTCCTCCCCAAATATTTTGTGGTTGTGAACTGACTTGGGAAGCACATTCTCTTCCTCATTGTTCAGTATTGTTTGAGGAAGCACCAGCCAGGGAATATTCTGGAACTTGCAGCATGCATCAGGCGTGGCGTAATCATAGGAGAAGGCAATGTAAAGAGCGTGAGGAGTGAATTGGGCAATCCCTCAAAATCATCAAGTGTCCTTTGTGGCCTCTCTTGCTCACAGATCCTCATACCCAAACCAGGACATTGTAGTATCTGGGAAAGAATTGGTGCAATATGAAGTCCTGTGGGCCTGTAGCCAGAAATATTTCCTCTTAGAAGACACAAACCTCAGTAATAGAATTGAACAAGGGTGAGACAAAGAAGAGTGTAGAACACTACATTTTAGGAGACAGTCTCAGCAGCTAAGCCCATACTCCTGTGACTATGAAAGCAAGTGCCTTCTTCTGCTGTGTGCGATAGGTGCGCGTTGCCTTATTCTAGTCATTGACCCTGCAGGAAAACAAGTCTTTTGAGGAGAGCAATGTGCTTCCCAAGATGTGAATTGCATTTCTCTTATTCTTTTGCCCTGTAGGCCACAAAGATAATAGCAGATGCTTGGGATAGAAAGAGAGGATTCTTCGGGTCCGGGTCCAGGGGCAAGGGTTGTATGTTAATTAGGACCCTATGGTTGTAAGCAACAGAACTGACTTTTTCCAACTAAACGAAAACAGACATTTCTGGAGAAAATATTGGGGTAGCTCTTAGGGTAGAAAAGAAATTTGTAGAAGCAGGTTGAGGAAGGACAGCATTTGGTTTATAAAGATATGGAAACAGAGCATTTGTGCACTGTTGATGAGAATGTAAAATGGCGCCGCCATGAGAGAAGGTGGTATGGAGTTTCCTCAAAAAAATAAAAATAGGACTACCATATGTTTTGGTAACTCCACTTCTGAGTTTATTCAAAAGAATTGAAATCGGGATCTTAAAGGGATATTAGCACTGCCCTATTCATTGCAGCACTATTCACAATAGCTAAGATGTGGAAATAAGCTAAATGTCCATTGAAAGTTGAATGGATAAAGGAAATGTGGTATACACATGCAATGGAATATTAGTTAGTTTTAAAAAAGAAGAAAATTCTGCAATATGACACAACATGGATGAACCTTGAGGACATTATGCTAAGTGATATAAGCCAGTACAGAAAGAGAAATACTGCACAATTCCACTTTTGTAAGGTATCTAAAATAGTCACATTCATAGAATCAAAGGGTGGAATGGTATTGCTGGGGCTGAAGGAGGGCAAAATGAGGAGTTATTTAATAGACCTAAAATTTCAATTAAGTGGGGGGAATCAGAGTTAGAGATCTTCTGTACAACAATGAGCCTATATATAATCATCAGTATTGTATTGTGCACTTAAAAATGTGTTAATAGGGTAGCTTTTATGTTAAGTTTTCTTATTATAATAACATGAAATTAAAAAAAAAATTATGGGGCGCCTGGGTGGCTCAGTCACTTAAGTGTCTGACTCTTGATTTCAGCTCAGATCATGATCTCAGGGTCAGGAGATAGAGCTCTGTGCTGGGCATTGAGCCTGCTTAAGATTCTCTCTTTCCCTTTCTCTCTGCCTGTCCCTTACTCCTTTCTCTCCCTCAAAAAAAACAAAAACAAAAACAAAAAACAAAAAAAAAACTTCTTCAAATTAAAATCAGAAGAAAGAAGAAAAAGTCTTTGTGATTGGAATTCTACCCGTTTCACCACCTCATAGGGTATGATTAAATCAGACATCATCTACAAATCATTGAGGACCATGTCAGCACACTTATTTTAAGTGTTAACTATCATAGCAATGTTTAAATACCAACTTGAATCATTTTGGAAAGCAATTTGAGCCAAGCTTCTCAATCATTTTTTTACTGATTTCACAAATATGAGCACTTACTGTGCAATTAATTGCTAGGTACTATGTTAGGCAGTGGGCATTGAAGAATTAAGATACTGTTTCTGTCTTCTTGGAACTTACTGTCAAATGGGAGTAGAATTTGGGGGACAAGCGTGTAAATAATGACACAGCCAATGTGGTGTTACAGATACTTGCAGGGTGGTTGAGACTGAGAGGGAGACTTTGGGGAGAAGAGGGGAGAGGGCAGCAGAAGGGTAAGTCATTCTGGGTTGATTCTAGGACTAGGACTTCATGGAAATGTATTGTCATAATAAGAGTTCATGAATGCGGCACATCCACAAAGCAATAAAAATTCTTTGAACCAAGCTTATCAATCCTCCATGTGAAAATGCTTCATGAATCACAATCACAGGAATCAAAACTTTATTCAAATTATTACTTGTGTTCCCACATTGAGCAAGGCAGTATTTTCTTTTAAGCGATTTTTAGAAGATCAAATATGTGCCTAATGCCTTTTCATTTTTTCCCACACTTTCAAATTTATTCTTATTTAGTTCTCAAGAGAATTTTTAAAGCAAGTAATATTTTTCTATTCAGACTGAGGCTCCCTTACCTAATCTAGGCTGAAAGGAAGCCTACTGATCACTTGGGCTGAATTAATACCCCCACCTTTCCTTCCTTCCTCCCTCCCTTCCTTCCTTCCTTCCTTCCATAGATAAAAATAAATTGAGCCCCAGTTAGGATAAGGGATTTTTCCTGTGTCATGTACCTTTGACATATGAATAAGACAAAGGCCTAGGAGTGTAAATAATTTAAGGCAGGTAATGCATCCAGGTGTTGAGCAAGCTGAACTGAGCTTTGCAGGATATCTGAAGCCCAGACTCAGGCTCCTTTCTTGCAAAGCAAGCAACAAAAGTGGTTAGGGATAAAACTCTTCTCCCCCTACAAAATGTGTATATTTTAAATTGCAACCATTTCTCTTTTTTCTTTTCCTATTATTGTGTTGGAAAGTCAGTCTGTCCTATCCTAGCAGTGGAGAGTTCTGGCTCAGAAGGGGCCAGACCTGGGCCTGCATCCTGTTTTTATCACTTACTAGGGGTTTGGTGTTGGACTGTTTGACCAACCTCAGTGAGCCTCAGTCTGTCAAATGAAGATAGTAGTATCCTGTATGCACTTGCAATATTAATTAGCAGAAAAAATTGGATGGGACCAGAATATTGATTTTGTTCCAGTATTAGGGTTCTCTAGAGAAAAAGAACCAATAGGTTTTATAGATTGACTGATTGGTATTGAAGAATTGGCTCATGCAGGCTGGGATGTCCAAAATCTGAAGTTTGGGCAGCAGGCTGGAGACTTAGGGAAGAGACCCCGTAGCAGATCAAGACCAAAGGTCATTCACTGGTCGACCTCCCCCTTGTTCAGGGAAAGTCAGACTTTTGTTCTGTGAAGGCCTTCAGTGGACTGAATAAGGCCTACCCATGTTAAAAAGGGTAATCTGGTTTGCCCGCAGACTACCAGTTTAAATATTAATCTCATTCGAAAACACCCTCACAGAAACATCCAGAATTATGTTAGACTGCATGTCTGAGCACCGTGGCCCAGCCAAGTAGACATATAAAATTAACCATCAGAGTTCCAAAGCACCTTAACCTGTTTTAAAGTTTTTGTTGTCTAGTCTAATGAAGCTACCCATCATTTCAGTCATAGAACTCAAGTCAGCTGGGTTTTTTGACAGGTTTGGATGCAAATCACTGTCTCTTCTTGATAATAATGAAGCAGTCATAATTTATGATGGGCTCTGTCAGTTTTTCTTCACAAGCTGGTTATGGCTACGGACATTGACTTTGCTCTCACATGCTACCTTCTTCCAAAGTCCAGTCTGCTTGTACTGTTCCCAAACTAATTATAGAGGCACCTATTCATGCATTGATAGTCACAGGCAAGTCCCTCGCATTTCTCCAAAGGACTGACATTCCTGCCAGTAGCAATAGCTGGCCATTAGTGGTTGTTAACGTTGTTCAGATCCTGGCCAGGAAACCTACCCTTGTTTTGGAATGAGTCCTGTGGGAAGCAATCAGCTGGTGTGGAGCTCTTTCAGTTGGGGCTTTGGTGGCTAGGACAGGTCTGAGAAAAGCTGTGTGTATTTTTAGGCCAGCCCTCTTCTGCCAGAAGCCGTCGAGAAGGCGGAGGAGTGTCATCCATCTCCTGTTTGTCAGGTGGTAGCACAGGGGATGCTCCAGCCGGAATGGCCTGGCTGATGCAAGTGGCGTTATTTGCCTTGTGCTATGGTACATGTTATTAATGCTGCCATTTCATGTTCTTTTCCAAGGAGATTGTCTCTGGTATTTTTATCGTCCTGGGAAATGTGGTACCAGAAATGATCACATTCCTGGCAATTTTCTCTGAAAATGGTAAACTTTTGCAGAGTTTACTCTCTCTTCTCTTAGGGTTGATAATGAGAAATTGTGAGGATTATTAAACACTCCTAGCTTTCAGTAGGAGCTTATTTAGCACAGATGTTTCTATAATTGCAGTACACTGGGAAAATTCACAGTGTTCAATGGCCCAAAACTCATTATTACTTATTACTTCTACCTGTGTATGGTGGTGCTCGTAAGCTGGGCTGAAATGTCTAATTTAGCAGAGGCTATAGCTGTGTATCTCAGCTGTTTTAGAAAGACTATTGAGAAGAAATTATAGGATGTTCTGCCCAAACCCTTACTACTTATTAATTTTTGAACCGTTACCTGGTACTGGGATATGTACTTTATTATGGGTTTAGGCCACATCACTGTTAAGACTCTTTCCAACAATTCTCCAGCTTATGGCCCTGAGGAAAAAAATGGAATATTAAGAGACTTTTAGAACAAACAATGTAGCTAACCATTGTGTTTTATTGGGGTAAAAAAACCTGGAATGCATACAACCGTATTCAGCTTTCTACCACTTTATAAAGCACAGCTCTCTTGTTTCAGCCGTCTTGCTTGTCCTTGTAATGAAAGCATGGCAATGTTTAAGAACAAGGGTTCAGAAGATGCAATGACAACACTTTGAAAAGGCCACTCAAGAGAATGCAAAATCTCCCCATATTCCCTCGTTCTCTCTATTCTTAAGACCAAAGCCATAAAAAACTCCATCCCATCCTTTATTTCCCTAAGGCGAGGAGAAGTTCTTTCGGCTTGGCTGGGAGTCTGCTAGGGGGAAGTTTGATAAGCACACCTATGGGAGTTTAGGGTGCTCTCTCCTTGGGTGATCAAGTTGTTCTGGTTTCCTGGGGACTTTCCCAGTTTTAGCGCTAAGCACTCAGAGTCCTATGTCCCAGGAACCTGTCTTAGTTTTGGGTAAATTAAGACTGCTAGTCACTCTGTGTCATGGCTACGTAGAGTTCCTGTGGTCTTGCTAAAGTTGGAGCTACTATCCCAGGAGTTGAGGTTTCATGGGTATGTCAAAGACTGCTGGTTTTTTCTTTGCACCTGGAAAAGCCCGGGATTCACGCAATTAATGTAAAATAAAGCAGAATATAAACATGAATTTGATTGCCATTTTCACTCCTTTGAGCCAACCATAGAAGCTAGCAGAGACTAAAGAATGCATCCTGTTAAATTGGAACTAAATCTCAAATATATAACGTTTGAGCTTTAAAGCAAGGCAAAAATGTTTGCTTCTTATATACATTTGCTATAACTGAATTTGTCCAGATCACATTTATTTGGTAGTGGCAAAACAAAGGTTATAAAGTGGCCTAGTGAATTTGGATAACTTAGAATTATATTTCTACCTTATCTGAATATTCTTATTCTTTAAATTTGAAGATAATTTTATTTTTCATCTTTTATTCTTTGCCTCAATTAGGTTGATTGCCTGCTTGGACCACCCTCCCCCCTTTCCTCCACTGCCCTGCACACCATCAGAAGGTAAGAGTGATGACCCCATTTCTGTTTTTTTCTCCCTTTTGCCTAAAGAATGCAAATAATTTCTGAAAACACTATGAAGTTTCAGTAGGTATATAAGACTCTATTTAGATCAGTAGATTTGGTATAACAAAGGTTAACATGAATCACAGTTTCCTTAGAAAATATATGGAAATACTTCCAGAAACTAGCCCCTTATGCCTTGTGTAGAGTTATTCTGGGGGATAGCAGAAGGGTGTCCATTTTGTTGATGTTCCTATTCCACACTTATGCGAGTTATGCAGGGTCGTAAAGTACGTGGACAAGACTGGACTTCTTGTATTTAGCAGCAGTGGGAGGAGCATTGAGCCATTGGCCTTTGGTAGCTGCCTTAGAAAGGAATATTTCAAACCTTAGGAATGGGATTAAGATACCTTTTTTTTTTTTTTTTGCACATTGGAAGACAAATATAACTATGGCACGGCTTTTAGGAAACCAACAGATTTGGATCAGTAGTTCAAAATACTCCACAATCCTTGAATGTCTCATACATTAGTAACCAAAGAGATGTTCTATTAATTAAAGTGCTGGATGAACTTCTGCATGTTTATTTATATTTAATTATGACAAGGCATTTCAAGGTTAAGGTATTTATGAAAATCGTCTCATTAGTATTCAAACTTTCCAGGTCTCAGGGCTTTCTAGTGAGATCTAAAATGTTTAATCCACTTGATCATGAAAACAAACTATTAGGAATCAAGAAATAGCCTCTGTATTATTTGTAGTTTCCCGCTTCAGATGGGACTTGGGAGCACGGAGGTCTGAGAAGTGTAAAAACTAATTAAAAGTTTTTCCCAAAGTTATTTGAATATCAACTTCACATCAATCTGACTCGATGCCGAGGGGTCAGATTTTTAAAATAGGAGGGCAGAGGGGAACTTGACCTCCTACTTAAAAAGTTTTTGAATGTGTTCACCTCTCATTCATTTGGACTTGATTTTTTGAAGCTCGAAATCAAGTTCTTTTTTGAGATGGAAAGTAAGTGACAGAGATAAATCCAAAGCTAGTGACACACACAAAATGTCAGCTTCAGATGGAGTTATCAGCATTTCAGCCACGCTGCATTGTGCTGAAATTCTTCTCACCCATTCCTTCCCTGGGATCCTCCTGTTGAAGAGCCACAATAATAAGTACTCTGCCAATTAAGGTGTTCTACCTGGGGCCAGGCAGAGCTTAGTTTGGGGACAAGGTCACTTGCTGGGATGGAGTTGTAATTCCCCAATTACTAGTAGTTCCACTACCTCTTCTAACTTGTCAAATAATGAGGAGACTTTGAAGGCTAAATCCAGCAGTAGCTCCTCGCGGGGTTAATGCAGAGTGAATGACAATGATACCTCAGGAGTGAGAGTCTGACAATGTCTGTCAAGCTCCGTTCACAAGGATGGCGAAGTTCATTGCTACTCAGTACTACTTGGGAAAGAGATTGGTCTTGATCTTAATGGTGAGAAAGGACCACATTGCTCACTTTGGCAGAAGTTCATTAACTCTTTTCACACCACCTGTATAATCTGGGCGTGGATGTCGTATCTTAATGACAGAAGGCGAACGTGTTGTAACAGGGCAGCTCACCCGCAAAACCATGTCTCTTGTCTATTCTGTGCATCTTGAGTCTTTAGTCAGTGTGTGTGTGTGTGTGTGTGTGTGTGTGTGTGTGTGTGTGTTTGCAAGTTTTTCTAAATTCTGAGCTTAGTGATGAATAACAGTGGTTATACAACAATTATTTTTAGTACCCAACAACACAACTGAGAGAATAAGAGAATTATGCTCCCAAATGAAAAACAGAGAGATTTTATACTAATGATAACAATGTTCATTGCTGTCTCCATTGGTGAATCATTTAACTTAAGACTGAAAACAACAGTAACTCAACAAAAAAGCCTGACAAAATTATTCTAATGATTAGCCATTCAACATTTGTAGGAAATTGACTAGATGGCCTGCAAATTAACGTTTCCAGAGCCTAAATCGTATTTTTAAAGCTAGTGCTCAAAGCCGAATATGTAATGTAGCAAAGGATTTTTGTGATTAGATTCTTTTGCATGTGTTTTTCTTTCACTCATGTTTATTTATTGAAATAGTGAAGGATACTGCTGTCCTTTGATTATGCTTGGATTCCACTGTGTAAAAGATTGAGAGCAAATGGCCTTTTTGGCTCCTAGGGATGTTCTGACTCACTCCTCAAATTCTGCTGAAGTTTGCTTTGGATAAATGGACAAAACCTCACTTAGTGATGACAAATATATACACAAGTGTTTAAAGAGATGCAAGTAATTACTTTTGACTTACCTCATAACTAATCAGTTGGTTCAGATGCGAATATCAGACTTTTTTTCCTTCTGAGAAAACAGTTCTGCATCCTTAAGATAATTTCACAAAAATGAAAAAGAAAAATATTTGAACAAAAAATAAACTAATATATTCTATCTTCTGGAATAGATTCCCCCTCCCAAACTCTAGTTATTGGGATCCAAAATATTGTTCCTGTTAGCTTTTGACACAGGTGGGAAATTCACTAAGAGTAAGGAGGGAATGTTTTCATTATTCTTATGTTCACATCATAGCAAGCGGGTCTGTAATGACCTCTCAAGTTATTTGTTTCCTGTGGGAAATTAGATGGCACAAAATCGCTACCACAGTTTAATTAGTATTTTGATACATGAACAAAATTTCAGTTGAGTAACTTATTTGCACATTTTAAAGTGGCTCTTTTACTATTATTTGACATTTTGTTAGCTCTTTGGAATATGTTCTCCATGATTATGGCATACATACCATCTTGCTTTCTACCTACTATTTTGCTGATTGTCAGTGGCCAAAACTATGCCAGAGAGGATCAAAGGGGAGACTCTGGTATTTGCTGTGTAAAAGTGCATCTGAGGCATTTTTTCTGTGTGCATGTTTTTCTCTTTCATTTCCCCAGAATGAGATTATCCTCTATGTCCAGACCTAATTTTCCTGTAGAATATTCATATTAATAAAAAGTATTAGAAATCATATAAGTAAAATACTTTCTCTTGAGTGTCCTTAGGGTGGCTTGTAAGAAAGAGATCTTCCTTACCACCAATTAATGATTTATATTTTCTTACCCAGTTGTTGGGACTTTGTCAAGGATCTATTTTAATTCTTTAGCGCTTCTATAGAGAGACCCTTCCCTTTCGGGGTCAAGTGTGGTCCAGTGGACTTCGGTATTTGCTGTTCCTCTCCTCTCTTTTCAGACTCTCCCTCCTGCACTGCTCTGGTGCCTGCATCTGCCCTCCTCCTTACCATTCTGCTCCCTTCACAGAACGTTTCCTGCTCTTCCCCTCAGGGCCCCAAATGTCAGCTAGCTCATCTGACAAATTAATCTATGCTAACCTGCTCTTGGGGGCCCCTTCCAGGTAACATGGGCATGCATTTTAAATAGCTGAATTGTTACCTGTTCTGAGCAGCCCAACCACCTTTTGTTGTATAATCAATTGGTGATATTCAAAAACAGGGATAGGGGACCCCTGTTCAGGCAGTGGGACTTTTGAGGCCTCACCCATGATACTCCCTCATGGCCTGTCAACTCTACAAGACTGTGGGTTTCAGAGACTTAGACACACATTTTAGAGCAGCCGCTCTACAGATTCCCAGCCTTTAGGACCCTGTGGCCATCTGAGGTCTGTAGAGCCAGCTCTCTCCGAGTTGGTAGGGGGTGGTGACTCTTTTGTCTCCCTTTTTGTTTTGCCAGAAAGCACCCTTTTGAAAAATAATTTTCAGACCTGCTGGAGCGAAAAGTATAGAGACAAGTCTTAAGTAATCAGAAAACATTTCTGGCCATTGCTGCTGGAGAAGACGGCATAAGATTTGGACTGATTTTCTGAATATACGTGCTACTATAGGCTGGGTGTTTCATGATACAAATAAATGCTTATGTTTAGTATTTCCACCATAGTGTCGACCTCATTACAAACATCATCTCATTTAATTCTCGAAACAGCTCTAAGAAGTAGCACAATTATTATTCCACTTACAGATGTGGAGTGGAGCCTCAGCGATGTTATATAACCTGCTCAGATTTGCACAGTAACAAAAATAGAACCAGACTGCGTCTGCATCGCTCTAAGGCTGGTATCTGTGCCCTTTTCACGAGACCACAGCTGTGCTTTCTTCGTTTCAGGACACCTTTGGGTTCTGTCCTGGCGTCATCACCCACGTTCTGGGATTAGGGCAGGTTTCCATATAAGCTGGGACCTTGGCTGCTCCCTCCTTATGGGCGAAACAATCTCTTTTTAGGATATTAAGGTATCAGCCATCTCTTCGGATTGGTTAGATTATTTCATCAGATTATGCAGCTAAAAACCAAGGAGAGGGAGAAATAATCCATGGTTCCACGTTCTATACAGAATTAGAGTGGGAGGTTTTCAGTGAGTTTTTTCTACTCTGTGTCAGTGCGATCTCCTTGCTCAAAGCTGGTTTCTTGTATGTCATCCCCAGGGTATGACAACCTAGACAAACGGAGATTCAGATTTAATCGGTGGCTGTAATTAGTGACATGTTAAGGAATTGGGGGCATTCAGAGATATTTTGCCCAACCATTTCATGGGTTTGGTCATCGGGTATTGACCCTTTCCTTTTTGTGTTTCAGAGTTGTTGTTAACGCACCGTCTGAAATTTTTGTAACCTCTAGCAACCTTCCTTCTTGTATAGTCATAAATAGAAAGTTGGTGGTTGAAAAAGTTTCCATGAAAAGGAGAAAAAGGAAGAAACCATTTGTTTTACAGAAACCTAAAAAAGAACCAGAAATGAAAACCCACGAGTGTTTGTTCAGTTTATCATTCACCATTGCAGTTTTCTGGGTAATGGATATACCGGGAGGTCAGAATTCATCGTCTCAGAGGCTGCAGCTTCTGGTTTACCTGCTAGCTTCTCCGTAGACTAATACTGTTGGAAAAATATGTCTGTTTGGATTTAGATATCGTCAGGAATGTGACATAAACACAGAGGGAAGGAATGTTTTCTTCTGGCTCTCTTCAGAGGTTTGCTAATTGGGTCTGCTATAACTATTACTGGGTTCTGTTTAAGATCAGGCTTTCTTCTTGATATGTAAGATGTTCCTTTTTGTAAACAAAACATGGATTTTCATTCAAAAGAAAATGTGTTCTAATCAGTACGTTTCTTCTTACTATTTCTATTTGAAGATTCCCACCAGGTCTCTGATATGAAATACAAAGGGGTTTGCCTCTAGCATGAATCATTTCATAAACTGAAGGAGTTCATGTTTTAACATTTGTAAACTCAACGAGCCCGACACATTTTTATTTTAAGAATCATAACATCCTAATGCACATAAAAGGTCCAGAAATGTCATAGTCAAACAAGAAGGAAGAGAAAACATTTGACACATGCATCTAAAATGTGGATAACCTTTCTGAGTAGCGATCCTTTATATTTTCAATATATATAATTTTTTTCTCCACAGAATATATGGTCCCTAAGAGGCAAGATTATACTATCTCTTGGATCTTTGGAATTACTGGACATGAGACATGTATTGATTCTTCTGTGCCTAAATGGGGAACATGCAGTAAGAACATGTGATAGCTTTTTAATCACTGGACATATTCCAGTTAAATGTTCTTACAGAGCTTACCTACTTAAACAGCTATCAAAGATATCAGAATATTTGAATATTCATCTTGAAAATCAACAGCCTTTTTCTTCTTCAAAGTACAACACCAATATTTGTACAACAGTTCTTTGGCCAGGCAAAATAATGATGTGCTATTTAAGAAATGAAGGGGGCTCAATTTCAAGGGAACCTCACTATGCATATAAAAGATTAAAATATTTATATTAACTTAACTATGCTTAAGTGCCTTTTAAACTGCCTTTATAGAATTTATGGGTTGCTGTTGTTTTGTGTGGTTGGAAAAAATACCCTGCCCTTTTTACTAGGCAGTGATTACTGGCTGAACTATGTTCATTACTGTAAGACTCTATAAAATTACAACTGATCTAGTTTTCTATCTTGGAGTCTTAGAGAATAAATAGAATTTTTTTCCTTCCCTCCCTCTCTCCCTCCCCTTTTCCCTCTCCCAGTATTAACAATAGCAAATGACCCTATTGCTGAAGACTTGGGATATGTTCTTAAAAAAAAAAAAAATACTGTGAGACTTCTGACCATAAGTGAGAAAATTCTGTATTTGCTTTGGTTCGGGTTCAAGCTTAGAATTAAAAGGTCAGATTAAATCCAAAGCCACTTTAATGAATCTCTCATGAAAGTTCAGCATCTTTATTTTCTTAATGACCTGGTCATTTCATTGAAGAAATCCAAACTGGAGAATTACAGAAAAGAACCAAAAAGTGGGAGGATGTAAAGACAATTATGTAATATATATATAATATTTTAATATTCATGTCTATTTAATAATATATTCTTTACAGTGCGAAAAGATGAGTCCTCTAATATATTGCTGGTGACCTAGCTCACCAGATTAGTACCGTCTTTTTGGAAGGGTAATTTAGTGGTGCCTCTTCAAAGTGTTACAATAAATATAATTTAACAGAACAATTTTTTAATAAATTTATTCTGAATACAATAAAGAGACATGCAAAAATATCTTCAGTAATGTTCATGTTAGTGTTATTTTTAATAACAAATTTGGAAACTACATTTTAAACAAAAAGTGATAAATCAGATTATCGAATAACTTACATTATATCCATACAACAGATTATCATATATCTTATACTTATGTGTAAAACTTTATTTACTAATGTAGAAAGGTATTTATGATAAAGTGGAAAATGTAGCCACTAAAGCAAAGAGTTAATAACAGATCTTTCTGGCTACATGGGACTAGGAGGATTTTTTTTAACTGTAATGTGTCTGTAGAGAGCACACATCCATTTTATACTGAAACAAGTCAACGTGTTTGTAACAAAAATATCTTTTAATATCTAAATTTGAATATAAGCCTGAAATTCAGGAAAAGAACAATCTGAAGTTGAAGTCAGACTTTTTGTTTTGCGGGGGCTTCTGGGTGGCTCAGATGGTTAAGCATCTGCCTTTGGCAGGTCATAATCCCAGGGTTCTAGGATCGAGCCCCACGTAGGTCTCCCTGCTCAGTGCAGAGCCTGCTTATCCCTCTCCCTCTGCTATTCCCTCTGTTTGTGCTCTCTGGCTCTCTCTCCCTCTCTGCCAAATAAATAAAATAAATAAAGTTAAAAAAATAAACAATTGTTTTTGATATTTAGAAAAAGTAAAATTTCTGGTAAAATAGCGTAGGAGGTAAAGCACAATTGTGATGTTCTTAAGATGTGGAATCTTTTCTCTGGCTTTGTCCTAGGTACCTAAAACAAAGACTGGTTCTGTATGGGGAATACTTGACGTTTTGTTTGCTTGTTTGCGATGTTTTTCTAAGGCGTAGTAGACTAATTAGCAATAAATGTTTAGCTGGTGCTGTGCTGGTTAATGTTTAACAAGCAGCTCTGGGTATGAGGGGGCGGTGGGGGAAGGCTTTATTTGTAGCATTTGCAAATGGTGTAAATATTCTCACCATGGCTGATTTCAAGCTTCCAACGTCACATCATTGAAGGGGGAGAGATGCACACCCCTAAGTTTGCAAGCACTGGTACCAGCCAGCTCCAGCATACCGCTGGGACAGCCAGGTCTTACATGGGAGGGTTTGTGTGAGGGTGGAAAGAGACAAAATAGGTATAAAAGCACTTTGGATTTAAGATTAAGCTTGAAATGTTCAGAAAATGGAAACCCCTGTAATGCAAAGGGGAAAGAGGATGTATATAGAACAATGGTACATAGAAATAGAGCACATGGGACAAGACTCTTCAGAATTCTTGAGAGTGGCAGGGATTAGGCTTTCTTGTCCAGAAGAATTAACTGCACCACCTCTTAAGCATTGGTGTTCCCAAGCCTCTCCCCAGGAGATATGATTTGGGCCCAGGAATCTGCATTTTAGAGAGACCCTTCAGAGAACTGTTCTTACCAGTCCAGAAAGATCTGAATTAGGGTGCCCTGTTGTGATCCCCTATGATGTTTTAGAGTACTTAACACTTGAAGATACCTAGTGATTAGAGTGAATATGTCATTTGTCTTCTGAACTAGGATATTTTAGAGCATAAGAGGGAGTATTCATCATGACTTCAGGTATAACCCAGGACTATCATGGGAAAACAAAGTACAAGCTGAGCCTCCCCATAAGCATTCCCAGGAGAAGTCTTTGCAGTTGTGTTGGAATGCTAGCTGTAATACCATGGGATAGGTGAGTATGCAGATACCCAATGTCTGCTTCAGAGTACTCTAAAAGAAACAAAAAAAATCACTGGCTCTTGCCTCAAACATGATGGGGATCATTGGGTTTCCTGGAATATGGGAACTCTTTTTTAGCACCAGCCAGTTCAGTGGAAGGGAGTTTTCCTACAAGGGAGGCAACATCAAATTAGTGGACTCCTGCTTATGCAGGATTAAGATCTACTTATACTTCTCCTTGTGTTCAAGTTTGCCCCATTTCTGGGAGAATTTCCTAACATAGAATGTTTTGACCAAATTTGCTTATAAGGAGAACCGCTCACGTGGGACCTTCTGAGACGCTGGGAAATGATATTTTTCCTTCTCCATCTGGTATGATGCCTCCTCTCAGGATTCGTTTACCCTATAGGGTTATTCTATAATAACCTTTTAATTCTCCCATTTAAGAACCAGGAAGAATTGGGACCAATATCAAGTAAATGTTGGTGTTCACAGAGAGGGGTCAGTGTAGCAGGGGACACTGCAATTTAAAGGCAACATGGACAGCTGTGATGGCGGCAGGAAGGACACCCTTGCAGATCTGCTTCGTGCTAGTAGTATCCAGCTATCTTGTAAAAGCACTTCTTTTGGATGAAGATGCTGATTTATATCAGATTTTTTGACAAAAATGACCAAATGCCAGGGGTCCCCAAATGGTCAGTGCAGTGGTTCTCTGCTACTCTGGGTTGTGTGTTCTTAAGTAGTGATACTGGGGCCAGAATTAATGCCAGTGGCTCAAATACATATATACCAAAGTCTTGTTTATATAGAAAAACAGGTAAGCGTGAGCTATCCTTAAGGTATGTGCTCTGATGATTAATATGATACAGTTTAAAATAGCAAACAAAAGTACTGAATTTATACATGTGTATATATATATATATATGTGTGTGTATATACATTCGTTTACACACACACACACACACACACACACACACAATATTTTATACCTTTCTCAAGATAGTAAGGTAAAATCAACCATTCGGGGTACAGGAAACTTTTGTAGGTTAAAATATACATGTTCAAATGGAAGGTGTTTTGGGACTGTGATGCAAAAGGTTATGGGGACAATCTAAATGATCTTGTCGAGCCTCTGTCTAACACTCGGTCTAACAAACTTTGGTTTCAGGATTCTTGGAGAGGGATATAAGTGTGAAACATGAATAAGACATGAGAATGACAGATAATGGAAGAAGTAATGGAGACAATAATTTTATTAGCTCAATGAAATGGAAATGATAGACTGGTCCAGAAGGAGGATCCTGGAGATAATGTCCTGAACCTTAGGAATTCAACAGAGAATTGGTCAGGGGCGGACATCAAAAGATTAACCTTTGGGGACAATTTACATTTCATAATCCTTTGGGGTATAGAATTATACATTTTCCTTGGAGTGTATTTTCCTATAAATATCAATGACATTGTAGTGAGTCTTTATAATGAATCTATTTATTCATTGTCCCTTCTTTAATAGAACTGATTATTCCTACTGACCCTATTGTATAAAGAGCCCATGGTGTCCCCAGACAATCCCTGCAGTGATAGGGAAACCCAACGGCTTGTCCTTTCTCCTATTGGCAGGTGATTTATTTCAAATTCTTGGTTTTCCTAGAATGCACACCAATACCTGGGTATATTTACTGGCCAGCTCCACTTCTTTACATTTTTGAGTGTGTCCTCATTTTTGCACATTTTTATTCTAAGAAAGTTAGACTTTTGCCCTTGCAAAAAAAAAGGACACTATTTTCTCATCTCTTCTCTTATGGGTTTATGTAAGTTGACATTTGCTGTGCCTCTTCTCTCACTCTGAGCTATTTGAAAGTGCTTGCCCAGGGTCTCCTTGGGGACCTGGTTTCCAGACTGAGGGCTGGTGTTGCTTTCAGGGTGAAACCTCCCAACCTCTTCAAAGAACAGACAGATTTGACCCCAGAGCCCTTATTTATAACAGCTAGTCACAAGGTGGCCGTCTTACATGACCTATGGCTGTGCCTGGCACTATTCTCAGACTCCATAGACCATGCTCAAGGGCAAATGACACATTTCCTGATTAGGAATGAATTCCTGCAGCAACATTATTAAATATTAAGAAGCATAAATAGATCCATAGAATGGTTAGGTGACCCAAAAAGAATCTCTCAGCAATACTTTTGCATTCTTAAAATCCACAGCGGTTTAAATTACTGAGGAATTGACATATTTCTTTAAAATGTGGATCTTGTTTGTTTTTAACTATTTGAGACACTAGGAGAGGATAAATATGGAATCCTAAAAATGACAAGTGTATTTTAGAGGTGCACAGCTGGAAGATCTTTTTTTTTTTTTTTTTTTTTTAACCTTCCAAATTTCAGTTCAGTGTCTGTGTGTGTTAATGAAGACAGCATTGAATCATGCAGTAACACTGGGAACAGAACAATGAACACAAATGCTGTGTCTTCTTGTCAGGAAGTTTAAATGTCTGAATGATAGTTAGGTCTTTTTTTAAATGCACATTGACAACATGATAATTTAAAGCTCATTAGTTTTATTTATTTTGAATTTTCATGCCTCTGTAATAAAACAACAAAGGGCAGAAAAATTTGAAAAAAAAAAAAAAAACAAAAAAAAACCAAAAAAAACAAAAAAAACAAAAAACCAAAAACCAACCATGTTCCCTTCCATTTACACAGTGTCAGACAATAGTTTTTTTTTTTTTTTTTTAATTTATTTTTCAAGTAGTTTGAAAAGTTGGTTTTGGAAATATTGGTGTATTGTATGTATTTGTGATATTTACATAAGAATAATTTACTATACGTTCAAACAAGAAGTCTTGTGGATTTTACCAATTAGTGAATATGCACTTGCAAGATTAATGTCCACTATCTGAAGAACTCGATTAATATTTCCCTCCTCTGTTTTCAAAGCATACTGTAAAATCTCAACCTGAATAGTTACCAACAATCACATAATTTGGAATTTTTACATTTTTGAAACAAGAATTCACAAACTTGTATTTTCTGAGTTCAACGAGAGGATCGATGTACCAGCATGTGTTCAGTGGACCTACCAGTTCCATTACCTTGTTACTATGACTGTAACAACTACTAGAAGTTAGGAGTCTTCTCTTTGGGGTTGGGTCTCCAGCTCCTTAAGCAGTAACTTGCTATCTTTCTTGGTTATCTATTTATCTGAAATAATCTGTCTGTGGAGACAGATGAGTTCTCCTTCTCTCCTCCTTTTCTTCTTCTACCTCTGGGTGAGTAACAGTTAGAGAAGTAAATGATTTAATCATTTGAGTATTTGAATTTGAATTCTAATTGCTAGTTTTGGCTCCACTACTATATACTACTTACTGAGTAATCATGTCCTCAGAGATGATGCATAGATTTATCTTGTTGTGGACCACAGTATTACATTATCTGCCCAGAAAAAAATTATGTGAAAAAAGAATTATGCCTTCTGAGAATCCATGGAAACTTCAGGGAGGAGATAAATTATGATTATTTTTGCGGGGGGTGGGAGGAGATAAATTATATCAGAAGAAAGACATATTTGGAAGCAAGAGAATAAATATATCCCAAATATTAAAAAACATTGTAAACTAGGCAAGACTTACCACAGAACTATTATTTTTAAGAATATGAAAATTTTCTTCCAAATGGAAAATAGAGAAAGGTACACGATATAGAAGATTCTGAATGCTCCATTATTTTATTTCAACTACTGCAAATGTGAAATTTGTTTTCTACCATAGATATCAAGACATAATGTGTTCCGGATCAAAAAAAAAAATGCTTTTTGGAAGGGCAACATGACTTTATTTGAGGAATACATGAACGAGTATTGCATGATTTAAGAGCGGTAAAAATTCATCACGATATAATGATTCCAGTCTTTATTTGTTGCTGGCAGTTTTAGTTAGCTTGGTTTGTCGTAAGACATTTCCATGACACCTCAAGAAAAGAATAACATCCAAATGACATGTCAACCTTTCTTTCCCTCCTTTTCCCTGACCCAGTACCCCACCCCCCATTAACTTTTTTTCCAAAGGGCGATTAAATTCCTGGTGGAATACAGCCTGACCACTTTCAGGCTCCTTTATCTGCAGCGTAAACTTTAATACCGTAGCTGCCTATATACCTTTTCTAGATGAATGATGCCAGTACTATTTATGCCACTACAATAAGGGGTCTCTTAACATTTCCATTCTAAACACCTATTTTCAAAGGTTTATAACTCAGCTATAAAAATGTGCTCCAGGCTGAAACTTAGCATACAAGGTCCTCGCCCAGGAGCAGCCTCTTATTCTTTTATATATTAATCTTGAAAAAAATGGTGCCACTGTATTTTAAAGAACTAGAGTGTTCACAGTAATAGAAGTTAAGGACCTAGGGTATGAGGAACGATCACATGCCAACAAGTCCCCCTCATCTGTAATAGGTTTATCTGAAATTCAGTTTTACAGCATCTCCTTCCTGCCTGTCATTCTCTCTTTCAATTCTCTCTGCTCGGAAATAAATCTAGTTTTATTGCTTTTATTATTTGTTTCAATAGCCTCATTTGTGGAACTTATTTAGGAGTTGTGCCACTGTGATCTATGGTCCTGTCCGCAGGTATGAGTTGGCCACTCTGGGGCAACACCAGATTTGGGAGACCAGGGTTGTCATGATTATTTGTGTTTGTTGCTGTTGCTGTTTGTGCCGTTCTTATTTAAAAATGAAGAAAAGTGAGAAGATATTCATTCATTTTTGTAGATGGTATTTAAGAAGGAATTAAAAGTTAACAATACAAGTTATTATGTAGGAATGATTACCTTACTTTTCCAAATTGCTTCTCAAGACATGAACTTGAGTAGTCATACTTTTATTCTAAAATCATACTTTTATTCTAAAATCTTACTGTTTCTTTCTGATCCAAATTCTTAAATAGATGGGCTTTTCCACCATGGATACAGTGCATTAATAACAAGTAAACTGGTGATGAAGTGTTCTCATAAGCATCTGATAATTTGATTATGTTTGCCTGGTTTTCATCTCCAACAATAACCCGTGGGTTTTCAAATCTAGATGATTTTAGGCTTTTTGGTATTTCAGTTACAGATCTAAAACCATTGGTTAAACTCCTTTAATTATAGAGGTTTTTTGTTTTTTGTTTCTTTTTTCCCCTTTATTGGTGTGTTTCATGTAGCTCTAAACCTTAATCTCCCTTAATGTTAATATTTTGTTTGAATGTTTTTATCATCTATAATAATGACCATAACATTCATTGTTTGAAAAAAGAGAGGATTTCCTTTAAATCCAGATTATTTGGAGTGATACTGAAGATTATCAAGGCATATGGCTTTATTTATATTTTAATCATTGACAACTGTTTTGTGAGTAAAGTGTCACGGGTGGAAAACCAAACAAACAATAAAAAACAAACAAAAGATACCACTCTTTCTAACGGTGCTACATGGAAGAACAAACATGTACGTCTATGTCATGGCAGGCATAGATAATATGGGAAATATGGACTGCTTTTTTTTTCCCCCCTGTGAAGTTTGCTGCACATCTCAATCCATGATCTGAAATGAGGAATGGGCAGTGGGAAACTCATTAGCTGTCAGGATTGGTTAATAAATCTGCTTTTCCAGCATTTGCTTGTTATTATTTAGAACAGTACACTTTGTAAACCTCTAAGACTTCATGGCCCTTCTGTACCCATTACCCTCTCCAATGGCACCCTTTTCAGCTTGCCTTCTCTGATCCTGGGAATTGGCAGGGTGGGAAGATGAAAAGTGACAGGCTTGGTGGGGCCAGGAAGGCATAAGCGAGGCAGAGAGAATGAAGGAGAATGTGTGAGCGCATATGTATCCTTCAGGATTCTCAGTTATTCTTTACCATCTGTCCATAGTGTGAATTCTTTAATAACTATTTCAGAATGTGTAACATTTACTTGGAAATTCACAGATGTATTAAATTACAAATATACTTTAAATCAAATATAATCAAATTTACTTTCATATTCAATGTATTATATATATGTATATATGTAAATAAATACATGTATGTATACACACATACACTCATTCATTCATCAAACATTCATTGAGCATCTAGTCTATATCCAGCACTGCAATAGAAGCCAAGGAGACTTGTACAAAATGAGCTGGCTTTCAGAGGGTGGGGAGAAAGCCTTAGAAACAAATAATTATAATGTGATCAGTGCAAAGTGATAATTAGAATACATTGTGAATATACTCTATGAGTGAACAAAGAGGGAGGAACTCTCTCTGGAAAGGCTGGGAAATGCCTCAAAGAGATTAGTGTCTTTGTGTTGGGTCTTGAAGGATGGGTAAAATTTTCTAAGGATGTGTGCAGACACCTGGGCATGACAGAACTTTGGAGGCTTTGTAACCAAAGACTAGTTCGATATGGGCTAGAGGGTAAGACATTTTAATTAGAAGGGATGGAAGATGCAGCTAGGAAGGTAAACAGGAACCAAGTCTGTGTTATATGAAGGTGTTCATTCTTCATCCTATAGGTGATGGGAAAGCACTGAAGATTTTTAAGCTGACATGTAAAGTGATCGATTTGGGAAGATAACTCCAGTGGCAGTGAGGATTCTGGGTTGAGAGGGTAAAAGCTGAGTGAGAGAAGACAAGCTTCAAGAGTTTTTGCCCTAATCCAGGGGAGATATATATCATGAATGAGAATCCGAGCTAGTGCCGTGACAAAGCAATCAGGAATTAGAAGGAGCCAGGACAACAGGATGTAAAGTTGGAGTATGGGGACTGAGGAATCTCTCAAGGTCACTCTCCAATATCTAGGTTGAGTACCATGGTGGATGGCAGCGTTATTAGGATAGAAATTTAGAAAGTTTGGCCGGTGTGAGTGGGTATAGTAAGTTCATCTCCGAGTTTGTGTCTGTACATTATCCAGAAGAGCTCCAATAAGCAGTTATAAGTATTACATAAGTTTTTAAAGGAGAGCTTGGAGCTACAGATAAATTCGCTTGTTGACATATTCATTATGTGTGAGGCACAGGAGGTATAGTAACATACAAGATATAATCCTCCTTCCCATTCTTAGTTAGAAACAGACAATAATCAAATGCCACTCAATATGTTAAATCCACAAAAGGATAAGTATACAGTGGTATAAAGAAAAAAACAAAAAAGGATAAATCATTTTAGCTTTCAAGGCTGATGGGAGGGGTCTCAGAATAGATTTTTCTTTTTTTTTAATTTTAATTAATTAATTAATTAATTTTTTTATATAGTGTTCAGTAATTCATTAGTTGCATATAACACCCCTTGCTCATCATAACACATGCCCTCCTTAATAGCCATCACCCTGTTACCCCATCCTCCCAACCCCCTCCCCTCTGAAACACTCAGTTTGTTTCCTGGGCTCCCTAGTCTCTCATGGTTCATCTCCCTCTCTGATTTCTCCCCCTTCAGTTTTCCCTCCCTTCCCCTATGGTCCTTTGTGCTATTGCTTATGTTCCTGATATGAATGAAACCATACGATAACTGTCTTTCTCCACTTGACTTATTTCACTTAGCATAATCCCCTCCAGTTCCATTCATGTTGATGCAAATGTTGGGTATTCATCCTTTCTGATGGCTGAGTAATAGTCCATTCTATATATCGACCACATCTTCTTTATCCATTCATCTGTTGAAGGACATCTCAGGTCCTTCCACAGATTGGCTATTGTGGACATTACTGCTATGAACATGGAGGTGTATGCCCCCCTTCTTTTCACTACATCTGTATCTTTGGGGTAAATACCCAGTAATGCAATTTCTGGGTTGTAGGGTAGGTCTATTTTTAACTTTTTGAGGAACCTCCCTCCTGTTTTCCAAAGTGGCTGTACCAACTTGCATTCCCACCAAAAGTGTGAGAGTGTCCCCCTTTCTCCATGACCTTGCCGACATTTGTTGTTTCCTGTTTTGTTAATTTTTGCCATTCAGAATAGATTTTTCTGAGGAAGCCTCAACTCACCTGACACCTGAAAGATAAGTGTAATATATACTAAGCTTAGAAATGAAAAGAAAAAGTATGGTTGTTAAAAAGTAGGTAAGAGTAGGAAGGTGGAAGAGATAGCTTAGGGTGAGCACATAAATTAAAATGAGATAAGCACTTAGGGAGATCCTGGGGACATCAAGGTTTGAGGTGCAGGGAAAGGAAAAAATAAACAGTGTTGGGTGAGGTAGAGTTGAGATCAGTAATACCGTGTATGTCTAGAAGGGAGAGAATGCTCAGTAACGTCAAATGCTATGTAGCGGAAAAAGCAAGAAAAAATATTTCTAATAAACTTCAAGTCAGTGAATATTAAGTACCTGTTTTCTAAAGACTATGATATCTATCCTGGGTTACAAATGGGTGAACAAGGCAGACACAGTCCCCACTTTGAAGGGACTTATATACCGTCCAGAGCCCTGGAGATACAAAAGTTTTAGGGATTTGATGAGTGGAACCAAATTGATAACAACATTAGTAACCGCTCCCCATTTCCCCTGCTCCCTACTTTCTCAGCCCCTGGTACCTCTAATCTTTCTGTCTCTACGGATTTACCTATGCTGGATGATAAGTGTAAGTGGAATCCTACAGTGTGTGTCTGATTTCTTTCGATCAGCATAAAGTTTTGAGACTCACCCACGTGTGGCATGTGTTAGCACTTTATTTCTTCTGAGGCTTGAGCAGTATTTCATTATATGGATGTCTCATATTTTGTTTATCCATCTGTCAGTTGATGGACATCTGGGGTGTTTCTGCCTTCTGGCTATTGTGAATAGTGTTGCTATAAACTTCTGTGTACAGGTATTTGTTCAAATATCTCTTTTTAATTATTTTCTTTTAAAGAAGTAAGCTGGTTTTATTTATAATTGATGGGGAATGAACCCTTGGAGAGGAAGAAGATACCAACAAAGACATGGGTAATCGATGGCGGGCAGTTCTGGAGATAAGGGAAGAGACGAAGACTACAGTGTTTGCTGGGAAAACAATGCGAGAAAGAGAAGAAAGAAACATTGTAGCTACAGTTCAACTTGAGACATTGCCAAATGTCAGATATTTTACTATATGTCAGATATTTTCATTTAAATGAGGATATTAATTCTTCCAAATGTGTTTTGTATTATCAGCATGGAATGAGTCTTGGAAGTATCTATCTATAAATGAGGCAAAAAACAAAAGCCCACTCCAGAATATTTAGAAGTATTTTTAAAATCTTCATTGACAAATTTAAGAGAGCTACATATTGGTCATTGCTTAAGAGAGGCATTTAATTTGGATCAATTTCCTGCAATGCACTTAGCAGACTTTCAAATCCATTTTGTTGGGACACTTCTGAGACCCCATGCTAGATAATAAGGACGGCTGGAAGCTGATTTCATAATTTCTAAGTGCAACTGAGGTAGAATTAAAGTGCAAATGCAATTTTTAAGTACTTGACATGAGAGAAGCTATAAAATTGCTCTTTGCTCTGACTTGTTTTAATTTCTATATGAATGTTTTATACAATAGTCTTTTTACTGTTTTTCAAGTCATGAGCAATTATATTTGATGAAAGGGCAATTATCACACATAGAAACTCGGCATTCCAAAACCTATCAAAATCCCACCATTAGATTCCAACTCCCCCTACCATTCTAATCTGCTGAAAAAAATCATGGAAACTTTTGATACTGAAAGTTTAACTTGAATGATTGGAGATGGCAAGTTGGGGGGATTTTTCTAAATACAGGAATATTCTCTTCCTGCGAAGAGATGCTATAATTATACTTTTGCTGATTAAATATTAACATTTCTATGGTTTTATAGTTCCAATCCCTGTAGCTTCACTTCCAGAAGTTCCATTTATTCTCCAAGCTAACAAATGACAAAGGGTACACGTTCTGCAGGTGTCGACTGGAGCAATATGGCGGTACTGATTAAATGCATGGTGTCCCAACTGTTCTCTTTTGGGTCCTGGACACATTGAGTCACTTTCTGCCTCTGACTTGTTCCCCTCTCATTTAAAATTAAACGTAGAACCATTGGCAGTTTGCAGCCTTGATTTTCATCCCAGGCCTAATGGCTTACAGGTGGCAATCCCCCCCCCCCCCCCCCCCCCCCGCCCAATGACAACAACTACGTTTTCCGAAGCCTATCCAAGGGTAACGTTAACTAGAACATTATCGAAAAAGGACAGAGAAAGGGCCATTTAAAAATAAATAAATAAAACCTTTTTCACTTTTCTTTGTTCCATAAAAGCCCCTTTCTCTCTCTTTTTTTTTCTTATGTTTGATATATGGAAGTGATTCCATTTATAACTTGAGCTCTTTTGCTCCAGGCTCCCTGTACTTAAGCTTCAGATGTTTTGATGTTGTTTAACTGTTATAAACTGACCAATATTCTGTGACTTATCTGTGAAACATATTGGGCTGCTTTTATGATCAGCACACCCAGAGCTTACGCCCAGCAAAAAGACAATTCTGTGTAGGAGTTGTTCTCAATGAGTTTCGTGACATATACTGTGGCCTCTGAATAGGTATTAAAGTTACATTGCCAAGATGTGCCTGTTTTTGTTTTTTGTTTTTTTTTAAAGATTTTATTTATTTGACAGAGAGAAATCACAAGAGAGGCAGGGAGAGAGAGAGGAAGGGAAGCAGGCTCTCTGCTGAGCAGAGAGCCCGATGCGGGGCTCGATCCCAGGACTCTGAGATCATGACCTGAGCCGAAGGCAGCGGCTTAACGCACTGAGCCACCCAGGCGCCCCTGTTTGTTTTTTTTTTTTAAGATTTTATTTATTTATTTGACAGACAG
Source organism: Meles meles (assembly GCF_922984935.1). Classification (NCBI taxonomy): domain Eukaryota; kingdom Metazoa; phylum Chordata; class Mammalia; order Carnivora; family Mustelidae; genus Meles; species Meles meles. The sequence goes on from NC_060068.1 coordinate 66,235,780, forward strand.
AAATCACAAGTAGACAGAGAGGCAGACAGAGAGAGGAGGAAGCAGGCTTCCTGCTGAGCAGAGAGTCCCATGCGGGGCTCGATCCCAGGACCCTGAGATCATGACCTGAGCTGAAGGCAGAGGTTTTAACCCACTGAGCCACCCAGGCGCCCCTATGTTCCTGTTTTTTAAGACACTGCAGAGTGGTGGAAGTGGGTGGGATTCGGTGAAAATATTAATTGTGTTACACATGCTTTCATTGTGATTGTCGCTAGGGAAAACCACCTACTGTTTGATAAGAAATCATTGTCTCCCCACCACCCCTGAGGTTTAGAAGTCAGAATTTCTAACATATTGAAATCCTTTAAGGGAAATGGTAAAGGATGGTTGAGAAGATTAGAACTTCAGAGTGATTTCAAATATTTTAAAACAAAAAAATTATTATCGAAGTAGGCTGCCATTAATGGCTTTAGCATATTAATAAAAATAAACCCACGAGATGGTCTAATAGGAGGTTCTCCTAAGAGAATTTAGTATTTATAAGTAAATATCTGAGATATGATCAAAGAAAAAAATCACCAGTCAATGGTGTTTACTGTGTATCAGTAATTACATTGTATTAGGTGTGTTAACTCGGGATATACTCCTTGTCTAGCAGAGCACCTTTTACAAAACTTGCATTCATGTCAATAGGACTGGCATCCATATATTAATAACTGATTTCTTTCCAAAAGAAGAGAAAGCTAGGAAAAAACTTGCATATTATTTTAGGAGAGAAATAGACATGTTGGCCTATATAATGTAACTGCTATTTGCATATAAATTACTTCACAGGTATAATCAAGAAAGATATTTGCAAATAGTAATCATGAAAATAACAATATTGTGAAAGCACAAATATTCATGGGTTTATTTTCTCATTAATATATATCTAGATTGATATATATGCAGAGAGAGAGAAGAAAAACTATACATATTGATAGGGCAAAATATGAAGTGGAGGGATTTGTTTTCAGAGAATCATTGCCTCATTTTCCTGTAGACTCCTTTCTCCCATCTAGAGGCACTCTGTGCCCATGTGGTGAGCTCCCACACCCTCTCTCCAGTGAGGTAGTGTGTGCATTACCCACCACCCTTGGGGAAAAGTCTTCTTTTCTTGACTCTTCCCTGGCATACTTGTTGTAATTCTATTTCCTCAGAACTGTGCAACTGATAGATTAATTTATGCCAGAGTTGAAGATGGGTCATGGATTCCACAGGGAACTTAAATTTGAATATCATCGATAGCTCTCAAAAGATTATGGGTATAATCTTATAAAGTGAGTGGGGTTTTCATGAATCAGAATAGCTTCCTTCTTAAGATATTTTGGTGTAATAGACAGATGTTTGATGTCTTTTCTATTCCATCATGAAAATTATTTTTTATTCTTCCTAAATATTAGGACTGTCCTTCACTGGCGTGCACATACCCGTAGGCAAGTATACCTAACGCTTGCTGGTATGGGGGGGGGGGAAATAAACACCTGTGTGTATTTGGTCAGTAATAATTAATAAGATGGCCATAATTAGTCATCTTGTTTTAATCTAGAACTTTTTCCTGTATCCTGGGGAAGACAGGAAATAAAGTTTGTTTTTGCAAGGGAGTATTTTTTAAACTTGTCTGTAATGCTGACCCAAGGTGACTTTTTTTTTTTTTTTGTGAATCCCATAAGAATTCTATTCTATAAGAAATTTATACTGTGTAAGTATAGAATCAAATAATCAGTCTGTCACTTGGGGTTTTGATCTGATGAAGGAGAATTGTCAGTGACTCTAATAAGAAAAATCCCCAAACTTGCTGGGAGATAAGGATCTGGACCTTCTTGTGAGGATGCTTGGAAAGGCTAATTTAAATCAGGTTTCAAACAAAGTGGAACTTTCTTGGAAACACAACAGAACAAAATACATTTTAAAAAGTTCTGGGAAAAAAAAAGTTCTGCTTAACTGATAAGAGGGAACCTTAGAGTTCCAATTCTATTATAAAATATAACACGACAATGGATGGTCATGTCTATGAAAACATGCCTCTTGGAAATCTGTTGACTTGGAGCGAGATCTGAAGCTAAGGATGTGGGCTGACAAATGAAAGCTATTGTAGCTTTAATTCACATATGTTTTTCTGCAATCCCAAAAATGTGGTGGGGTGGGATGGGAAAGAGTTCTCTCTCTCCTCTTAGTACTAGTTTTGGCTTCTGGTTTGTTTAGATCATTTTATCTGAACAAAGTTTTCTGGCATTAGCAACACAATGGGAGAATTCAAAAGATTCTCTCCCAAGGCTTTCTGTGCCTAGAAGCACTGCATGGCCCTATCCCAAGTTCTGCAGACTGTGAGCTCAATTCTGGAGCCTTCTGTATGGACCCTACTTGATTTAAGTAGAAGATACATGTGCTGGTGTTACTCACGCCGATTATGTTAAACTCCGAGATGCATGGATACATATAACTGAAAAACAAACCTTTATTTTAAGCTCACTCACTGGTCTCCAAGAGATTAAACTATTACTGTAAGCAGCCCATTATTTCTTGCATGTATCTTAGATTTTATTTCCTGTCAGCTATGGCAAGAACTACTAAGAAGAATTAGTTGCACCACACAGTAAGTAAATGCTTTAATGCCCTGCATTATTGTTTACACTAAGCTTTGCAAGCACTTAAGCCACAACAGATAATTGTCAAAATGATGAAGCAGTAAAATCACACAGCCAGCAGTAATAGTGGCAATGTTGTGCTAGGGAACAGCTAGTAAGACTTAGAGCTTACACTTAGTTTGTTAGTTGGTTAGGGAGAGCAGTAATTTATGAAAATGTATCACAAGCGCCAAAAAGAAAAAAAATGCAAGAAGAATTTTATGCCCTAAGTACTGTACAAGCTGTGCTTGTCTATGCTTTCATGTTTTCTCCCGTTATCGATTGTATTTGGCTTAAATCGGGTATGAGTGTAAATACCGCTTCAAAAGAGCCTGTGAAAGGGTTGCCTGGGTGGCTCAGTCGGTTAAGCCACTGCCTTTGGCTCAGGTCATGATCCGAGGGTCCTTGGACTGAGTCCTGCATTGGGCCCTCTGCTCAGCGGGACGCTGCTTCTCTTCTGCCTGCCTGCGTGCTTGCGCTCCATCTCTCTCTCCGACAAATAAATAAATAAAAATCTTAAAAAAACAAAACAAAACAAAAGCCTGTGAGAGAGACTAGATTATTGGGTATCTTTGAAAAAAACCTATGTTTCTTGTCAGTACCCCCGTTAATTTTAAAACGAACACAAGGTAAGTCACAGTTGGCAATTTTGGCTCTGAAGTAAGAGTTTCACCCCACAAGTGCACATTTTGATCTACTACTTTCAGTTGAGTTTTACCAGCCTTTTATTCTCTTTGGGGTGGGGGCGGGAGCAAGGGAGTGAGATCTGTCTCCTCACTTGGTTTTAACCACAGAATATCGGGATCGCTCCATGTTTTCTTTAACAGGAACATCAGTGAAAACTCCGTTCTGTCTGTGGTGATGTATCTGAGTGCAAACAGGACTCTGTTAGCCATTATGTACCTATTAGCCCTGATTACCTTCTGATAGCTCCTCACCAGTTGGTTTCACTCACTTTGACAGATCTAGTACTTTGTTTAACCTTTAAACCAGTAGGGCAATAACACAGCTGACAAAAGGGGAGAAATAATTAAGGAAAACTTAGCCAGGACATTTAAAAAATCTCTAACAAGGCAGATATTTCTGTTCAATTTGAAAACTTGTCAAGGGATACATACACTTCCCCATAATTGCTAGAGCAAAATGTTTTATAATTTTTGCTGGCTTCAAATTAATTTTAGCAATGTAACTTATCAAATTACTAGGTGTCTTACTGTAAAAATATCTATAATTTACACTCTCAGGAAGCAAGTTTTAATATTTCAGTACTTCATAGACAGTGATATCCAAGAGGAATTCATTTCTAAAAGAATCTGAAGGAAAATATTAAAAATATTATCTAAAAACTTGCCACTAGTTTGAGCTTTACATTTCCTGAAATGGCTGATTGATGTTTTTGGACAATAACGCATGTGATAAAACATACTAGATCCATATTATTAACTGCTTCTGGCATTTGAAAACTGGTCAACACTAATTAGATGAAAACAAGACATTCTGAACTTTGTTGGTTTATATTTCGAAGTACTTTTTGTGAGCCACTTCAGAGAATAACTTGCCCAGGAAAGAGTCAGTACTCTGTTTTCTTCTCCTCAACATTCTTTAGCATTAACTCTACCTCCCAAGGCATGACCCCATCACCATACTTGGTTTACTTTGGAGGCATTTTAGTGATTTCTATGAAAGGACATATCTGAACTGCCTCGGTATTTCTCCCATTAATTCACATGCACAAAGCAGAGAACTAGAAAGAGGGCTTCATTGTTGCATGAAGATATTTAATTAAAGTCGGAACAACTTCTAAATGAGAAAGTGCAAATAGTCTCTCCAGATCATTAATAATTTGGCAATTTATAAGACATTAAAAGATAATGTGTTCATTATTTTCCTCAACTGTATTGAGAGCATTACATAATTCTCACTTAACTGTATTCCTTTTGGTTAGGATCGTATCAACTAATATGGGTATCCCACCCTTGTCAGTTATAAGATACATCAAGAAACAGCACGACTGTCTCCTAATTATGTCTGACAACAAGTCTAATTTAGCGTCCTTTCATACATCATTTATCATAAGTCTTAGTGTTCCCTGTTATTCCATTCTTATGTCAGTTGATTACTATCATGTTCTTTACTTCATGGTTGTATAAATATTTCTTAAGACACAACTTTGGCATTTCTGGTAGCTAAAGATCTTTGGATCATATTAAAAAAACAATATTCTCGGTCATGAAGATATATGCCATGCCATTATCTAATTTTAAACAAGATTTTAATGTAGCAACTGAGCTAGGACATTATTTTAAGCCTTGTTATTGCTGACCTTATTAATAGTATATATTTTATACTATAAAGAATATAAAAGATGAAATATCTCCTGTTAGGGAGTTTTGGTGAGGGAGGAGATATCCACCATGATTTACAGTAGGAAAAAAAAGAAAATGATTATATAAATGTAACCAACTACTATTTTGTATTGTATTGTATTTTACTGCCCAAACGACCACCATGGCTTAATCTATGAGTCTGCATAGGATAGTTTTGTGGAGAAGAAAACCTTATGAAATATTAGAGAAAAGAGGAATGTCTGAGGATGGGGGCAGGGTGGGAGAAGACATCCTGGGATATACATACACATATATAATGCTGGAAGATCAAGAAAGGAGAGTATTTGGGCGCCTGGGTGGCTCAGTGATTTAAGCCGCTGCCTTCGGCTCAGGTCATGATCTCAGGGTCCTGGGATCGAGTCCCGCATCGGGCTCTCTGCTCGGCAGTGAGCCTGCTTCCCTCTCACTCTCTCTGCCTGCCTTTCTGCCTACTTGTGATCTCTCTCTGTCAAATAAATAAATAAAATCTTTAAAAAAAAAAAGGAGAGTATTTGAGCTCTGCAATGAATAGTACTGGTTTTTGTTGCCTGAATGAGATAAATTTAGAAATGTTATCTAGGGTAATTTCTAAATTGACAAGGGGAGTTTTCACCTCTGTGAATAAAAATTTGCTTTTGGAGTACACATTTGAAACTACTGGGTGTTACTAATATGCATCATCAGAATAATACTATGGTAAGACTTACTTATTTGATGATGGAAAACTGAATGTAGGAAATCAGGCTAGGAAGAAATACTAAGCATCCAGATCTAATGAGGTTAGGATCTAGGTCACATTCATGGCTATTGGCTTCCTGAACATCTAGGTCATGGTAGTGGCTATGGACTTCCTGAAGAAAGTCACATTTAATCGGGGTCTCAGAGGATGAGTATGTGTTAGGCAAGGGGGCAAGGAGGAAGGAGAGACACATTACAGGTAGAAGGAATGACATATGAAAAAGCTATAAAGTAAAAGGACATGGAGGTTTGGAAGAAGTTTGTTTTTGGTTTTGTTTTTAAGATTCTATTTATTTATTCGAGAGAGTGAAAACAAGTGAGCATGACCAGGGGAAGGAGCAGAGGGAGAAGCAGGCTCCCTCCCCGCTGAGTGAGGAACGGGATGCAGGATTCCATCCCCTAACCCTGGGATCAAGACCTGGCCAAAGGCAGACACTTAACTGACTGAGCCACCCAGGTGCCCCTGGAGGAAGTTCTTTAAGAAGCTCATAGGACTGGAATTTAAAGAATGAGGTAGTGAATGAGGACAGAGGAGACCATGAAGGCTTATTATGTCATCTAAAGGAGTCTGGGTCTATATCCTATGAGGGCTGGAGAGGCTTTGGAGAGATTTAAGCAGAAGAGCACTATTATGATCAAGTCTGCATTTTAGGAAGATTGTTCTGTCTAGATTGGAGGTGAGCAAAACTGAAAGAAGGAAGCTAAAGTGGCAGTATGGGATTCTTGGCAAAATGGTGACTTGGTGTAGGCTGGCAGCTGTGCGGAAAGTCTAGCTGTATAACTAGGAAAAAGAAATGGTGATCCAGCAATTGATTTGATGTTGGGGAAGAGGAGAGGGAAAGAAGGGATCCAGAATAAGGCTACAGTAATGGAATTGGTAGGAGACCAATACAAAAGTTTTAGAAAAAGAAAACAAAACTGCATTAGAAAATCTATAGGATTTTAGAAGTAAAAGGTCATATTATTTGTTTTAATGAGGTAGTCTGGTAGAAGGAGAATAATATATAAAACCAATTTTGATACATTTTTTTAAAGACTTTATTTATTTATCTGACAGAGAGAGATCACAAGCAGGCAGAGAAGCAGGCAGAGAGAGAGGAGGAAGCAGGCTCCCTGTGGAGCAGAGAGCCCCGATGTGGGGCTCGATCCCAGGACCCTGAGACCATGACCCGAGCCGAAGGCAGAGGCTTCAATCCACTGAGCCACCCAGGTGCCCCGATACATTTAATTAAAGATATTTCAATGGGGATCTTTTATAAACAGCAACAAATATGAACTGAGAGTCACATACAGTGAGAAACTGGATAAGCAACATTCTTCAGGGAAATCCAGAGAGCCATGACCGAAACTTACTGTTCAATGCTAATGGGCCACCATACTGAAAGTGTCCCTTAGAAGAAGACATGGAACACTAGCAAGGAAACCCCCAAAATATGGAAAATAGTCCATCAGAATTTAAGGAAATGTTAAGGAAAAGAGTGTTAATAACATGGCAGGGTGGGGGCAGGGTTTGGTTCTCTGTTAGTTTTGTTATACCTAGATTCCTCCATTACACGACGTGGAGTTGTCAAAATACTGCAGCAGTAACTTGACCGCTTATCAAATATTCATTTGTTTCCCTCTTTTTACTAATAGAATCCTGATTTTATTGGTGGTGGCAGTATGCTCATTTCAAAAGTTCTCTAAACTTTTCCTAACCTTCTCTGAAGTTATATCTCTCAGACTTCTCTGAATCCGAATCTGACTATGTGATATGGTTCTGGCCAAGAAGAGATAAGCAGAAGTCACTGGGTGGGGCTTTTCTAAGACTTTTAAAGAGGGAGGTAGATCTAACTTTCAGGCGCCTTTTTGTTTTTCTTGCCTGAAATGTTAGTGTGATAGTGGAAGAGGGAGTGGAGTGGGAGCAGGAATCATCTTCAAATCTGAGAACAAGAGTCATATCCTAGCAGCGCCTGAGGAGAAAGATAGAAGCCTGGGTCCTGTGGACATTGTGGCTGCTGCATTGGTCCTGGTTTCCCTATCCCTAGACTTTTCATTAAGGGACAAAAACAAAATTTCTAATTTGCTTAGAAGTCAGTCCGGCAGGTTTAATAATATTTAAAAATATTATTGCTGATAATATTACCAATTAAAATAGTTACGATTTTTGCATAACTATTTTCATGATTTTTTATGTGAAGGATACAATGCTAAGCTTTTTATGTATACTGTCTAATCCTTACAAGGCTATTTAACCCTATAATTCTATAACTTACATATTTTTATCTCTATTTTGTGGATGAGGAAAACAAGGTTTAGAGAGTTTAATAACTTTAGTAAAATCACACAGTAAGTACAGTTACTAATCTGGCAAGCCATAATTAAAACCAAGATCTATTTGATCCCACAGAAAATTTTTTTAATTTCTACATCCCTAGGTCTTCTAAACCTACAGTCAATTTTATGTAGTAAACAGATGTTGAATTCATGGTTTTTATTTTCTGTTTGCTTTTACTCATACCTGTTTATATAAAAAGGGAGTTCTTTTTATTCCTTATTTTTTTTAAAAGATTTGTTTATTTATTTGAGAGAGAGAGGGAGAGAAAGTAGGCGCGGATGAATGTGGGGAGTGGCAGGGGGAAGGAGAGAGAAAATATCAAGCAGACTCCCCACTGAATGTGGAGCTGGTCTCTCAGGGCTCAGTCTCACAACCCTGAGATCATGACATGAGTCCAAATCCAAGAGTCTGGATGCTTAACTGACTGACCCACCCAGGTGCCCCGAGGGAATTCTCTTTAAAACACAAAGAAGATATGCATTACTGTTAAGTTCACTGAATGGGTATGTGACTAAGGAGATGAATGCCAACCCACGTTTTCTGACATAAATTCAACTAAAGAGTTTTAATAGAAATCTCTTAAAAACACCACTGAGCTCCTGCCAGCCTGCAAGACTTGAACATAAACTCTACTAGTGGCCATCATTTTGTTTTCATGGGTAAAAATGGGATGCAATTATTACATAGCTAATTCACTGTTTAGAGATGTACATATGCCAGATGGGGACTTGTTTGTTCTTTTTGCAGAGCTACCTGATGTCTCTCATTTCTGCCATGCTGGGGATTTCTTAGATGATGTGTATAGAATGCTCTAGTATCTGGTGCTCATGATGAAGTTCTTCAATAGCCCTTCTTAGCTGAACCAAATTAGACATTTACAGTATAAGAAAGTCAACAAAAGGGGCGCCTGGGTGGCTCAGTGGTTTAAGCCGCTGCCTTCGGCTCAGGTCATGATATCAGGGTCCTGGGATCAAGTCCCACGTCGGGCTCTCTGCTCTGAAGGGAGCCTGCTTCCCTCTCACTCTCTCTGCCTGCCTCTCTGCCTACTTGTGATCTCTCTCTGTCATTTAAAAAAAAAAAAAAAAGAGAAAGTCAACAAAAGCCATAGAAACAGAGATGAGGAACTCTTGAACTCACCACCATACAAAGAAGTTGAATTATAGTAGTATGAGGCATTCTTAGTTATTCACTTGATCATCACACCCAAATTCTAGATCTAGGACACAGCAATATTAGCTATGCTTGTTTGTGCGTGCAAGTTGCAATCAATGTCAGTTTCAGTGAAACCATAATGGTTGCACATACCCACCTAATTTTCTCAAAAGAAGATTCGCAATAGCTGCTGTCTTCATTTTTCAAGATAGTCTTTAAATTAGGATCAGCTATAAGTCTTTAAATATAGACTATACTAATGATATAGGCTTGAAAGTGAACATTTCAGAAGGTTTCCTCTCTAAAAGTGGATTACTGGGAAGAGATTAAGATACTCCGGTATGCCAGTGTTTTAACTGGTGTATTATAGTTAGGAAATTCCAGATGTATCTTTATTTGTGCAGTTCTTATTCCAATAATCCTTCTGTTCTTCTACAATACACAAATTAAGAACTTCAGGCTGCCTTATAATTACTGAATTCATATCAGGTTTCTTTGTCCCAAAGGTAATTCATTTCTTCCTAGAAAAAATAAAACCCAAAGAACTTTCTATTGAATTTTACTTTCCTGTTGTATTAGTTTATTATTTCTGCTATAACAAAGTACCATAAACTTAGTAATTTCAAACAACACACATTTATTCTCTTATAGTTGGAGACCAGAAGTCTAAAAATCAAGGTGTTGGTGGGCTGGTTTCTTTTAGAGGCTCTTGAGGAGAATTTATTCTGTGAGTCTTAGCTGTTGACTTCTTGAAGTCCTTGGCTCATGGTGCCAACTGTCCAAACTCTGATTCCATAGTCATATCACTTTCTCCTCTCTTGACTTTCTTATCTTCCTCTTATGGGAACCCTGTGATTGTATTGAACTGACCGAAATAATCCAGGGTAATTTCCCTATCTTAAGATACTAAATTCAATTTCCTTTCAGCATGTAAGGTGACATATTTACAGGTTCTAGGGCTAGGATGGAGAAATCTTTGGGGGCTATTATTTAGCCTACCACATATATATATAAATATATTTTTTAATTTTTTAAAGACTTTATTTATTTATTTGAGAGAGAGAGGGAAAGCATGAGCAGGGGCAAGGGGCAGAGGGAGAGGGAGAAGCAGACTCCCCACAGAGCAGAGAGTCCAACATGGGACTCGATCCCAGCACTCTGGGATCACGACCTCAGCCGAAGGCAGATGCTTCACTGACTGAGCCACACAAGCACCCCTATATATATATATATATATTTTTAAAACATTTAATAGTACCTGAAATTTTGAAGTTATCATTTTTGTTTAAACCACAGACATTTCACCTTGTGATGCTGGATCTGTCTTAAATCCCAGAATTTTAGGGAAAAGACCAATGGTATCTGTGAATTGGGACCATGAGTGAATTAACACAGAAATTCTGGGTCTTGGAATTGAATCTGATACTCAAAGGAACACTACTGGTGTCATAACTCTTGGACTCAAACAAATGACATGCTTTCTCCTACTAGTGACCAAGATGCTGTGGTCAAGAAATTTTGCTGCCTTTTAAAGAGCTCTTCTGGAAACAAATGGCAATTGCAAATAATTGCAAACTATTTTCTAAAGAGACATCGGCTTTCATCTCTTATCTTTGCGTTAACATTTACAATTTTGCACCTGTGACATGTGATTTTGTTTTTCTCTTGGTTATGATGTCATGATTGCATTTTACCTTTATTTATTTTCTGTAATTTATGGAAGGGAGTATTACCTATGCTTTCTCCAAACATACAGTTTACTGGCTGGCTCTTGAGTGGGTTGTTTCGAAGTCTGTAAAGAGATGCTTTCTGGCTCCAGTTTCCTCCTTTGAAGAGGGGGGGATCAAGAGGTCGACATAGACTTGGCCTGAGGTCAACTGTTGAAGTGATCTTGGCACCTTATGACTGTAGAATCTTTTTTTTTTTTTAAGTTGTGACCCGGTGAAATGTCAGAGGGAACCTCAGGAATTTATGGCCCGTTAAATAGGAACTTTTGCCCTCTTAGAAGTATTATTTGGAGGAAAGCTTCCAGTCTCTCTCTCCCACGGAGCTGGAGGAAAAGATCACTGAGCTTGTGTACCTCCAGCTCTTGGTTTCTTTCAGATCTTTCTGCCAGTGACACAGCTTCTTTTCTCTCTTTTCAGAGAGTCCAGTAGATTGAACCCATTCCATGGAAGAAGGTCAACAGTTGTTAAGCTGTTCTTCCTGTTACTACCTGGGAAATCGTGACACAGGAGCTTAGAAGTAGGGAGCTCATTTGTACTTAGTTCCAGACTACATTTTTCAACATATTTTTATCAGCTATAAAATAAAACAAATATGATCTTTTTATGCCTACCTGCCAGATCGCAATTGTTTCCAAAGAGACAGATTTGATGAACTGGTTCAAGACATCCCGACAGCAAGGACTAAAAATTTTGGTAACTAAAAACTCATGTTGTATGATTTAAAATTTAAAAATACATCATATAAATCACCCCATTTCAATATAAATGCCTTATTAACACCACCCTTCAGTTCTCTCTCTCCCTCTTACCTCTCTCTGTCTCTCACACACAGACACACTACAGAAACAGAGCAGACAAGCCGGTCAGTTTTATTATCTTCTATACTCAAGTTGTTTTGGTTATGATCATACCCTTGGGTTTTTCAAAGTCCTGAAGAAGAGGCACTATGTGTGCCATTTTTGCTCATTCATTCAATATGCCTTTTTAACAAATATCAACAGGCACTGTTGATACACGAGTACACAAGGCACTGTTCTAGGTGCTTGGAATATAGTGATAAGTAAAAGAGAAAAGGATTTCTGCCCTCATGGAGCTTATATTCTCCAAGACAGACAATGAGCAATGCATGTGATAAATACATAATTTGTATGATGTATTGCAAAGTGATAAATACTACGGAGAGTAGGAAGAACAAGGGCATCATCCTAGAGTATATTTGTTTGGAAAGAGATTAACATTCAACTTTGCTTATCTGGCTTACATATTTCATTTTATAGGTTTTTCTTGACAAACTCCTCTCTCCCTTGCTTGGCATTTTCCTCCCTCCTGGTCATTTCTCCATTTATTAGCACCAACCTCCAGAGGAAAGATAAAGGGAAGAAATAAAATATAAATCACTTCATTTATATAAACCATTGCAAAAACTGGCAAAGGGCAGATGTTGAAAGCAAAGGCCGAGAAAAGTTTAAGTTACAGAGGAGAAGCGATAAGACTTTTCCTACTTTGTGCATTAAAATTGGTCCCACATAGCAATGATAGAATCTTAATGTATTTGGGAATTCTATGTAGTGACTCTGCATAGAGAATGTATAAGGAGCATAGATGGCAGATTTAGCCTAGGGCAGTACCTCCAAAGTTGAGATGATGATAGATACATATTGAGAGAGGAACGGGTTAGACGTTGAGACGCTTGATGCTCCATGGACTATTTTCTCTCAAAAGGAAGAGGCATAGCCATTTCCTTAGAGAGAGTTGAGCAGATGGAGGTTTGGAGAATGGGAAGGAATTGGATCAGCTGGTATGAGATTGAGGAAAGGAAGTCAAGTAAAGATGCAATCATTGTGGGTGGTGTTGAAAAAATTTGTAGGAGTTCCTAAATTTGCAAGATTAATAGTGCAGTCTTGCATTTTCCCCAGGTGCTTTCAGCAACCTGGGAGCAGGAGCAGGTAAAAATGGAGAAAAGGCTTCATCCCTGATGAGGATGGATAGAGCAGAAGAGTAAGGGAAGGAAAGGGGATGGAGGAGGCTGATCTGAAGAGGCTCTATCTGTGTTACCTCGTTCAATCATCTGTCTCTGGATATAGCAGTTTCTCAACAGAGTATTTGCTAGGTCCTGGGTCCAATTTACAGGTGAACAAAGTGAGGCACAGCAGCTTTCCCAAAGTGGCAAAAGCCAGTTTTTGAGCCCACATCTCTCTCTCTCAAAGAAGATGGTGTTCTTTTATGTTTTACGTGTAGAAAGCAAGTGAATTTGGGGGTTTGGTAATATTTTCATTACCAGGGTAGGTGGAGTTGGGAACAAAAGAAGTCAGGGGTTGCAATGGGGGGGATTTATTGAATTTGAGGAGTGAGTTTTCATACAATTGCAATAGAGGTAAGTTAGAACATGGCGGAGAGAGTAAGAGATCCCATCAGAAGTGGGGACCAGGTCCAGGATATTGACAAGACATTGGGTTGGAGAGATGGAATGGCGATGGATCCAGGAAAAGAAGATCCGCCAGGGAAGAAGAATTACGAATGCCAAAGGGATCATCTACTTGGTGTAGAAGTGACACAAGATGATGGCTGGAGATTAGGAAAAGATTGCAAACCTTGGCCAAAATTGTCAGTGGATATGAAAATAGGACAGAGGAGTGGTGGATGGTAACCTAGAGGCCACTAGAGAGCAGGAATATATTCCTGCTTTGTCTCTGGTCTCGAACCAGAGGATTCCCCTCATACATCATGTGTTGGCTGGCCCGTAAAGGTTAGCAGTAATCACCTTTAGGTTTTATGATAAATTCCTAGTCATCTAACACACTGCTTCTTCCTGACATTCTCTGATCCTATCTCTGCACTCAAACTCTCGGCTCTGTGACTCCAGCCACCATCCACCGCCGGCCATGGCCTTGACTTTCCTTATATTCCCACCTTGACTTTTTTCCTAGTAAACTCCTACTGATGAGACTGTGGCTTTTGCAGTCCCCCTTTACTTGAGAGTAGAAATCTTAGCCCTAGTTTTTACCTCAAAACATACCCCTCACTATATCCTGGAGAAAAGTATGCCTGAAGGGCAGGTGCTTCAAAGCACTGGTCTGCAAATACAGCATCAGAACATATCTGGGCTGATTCAGAACAAAGAGTGCCATCTATTGAAAGACCACTTATCTCTCCAGTAATTTATTTAGCTGTATGAGTTATCATAAAATAGGCTCAAGAGAGCAGTCTGGAAAATCAAGACGGGAGGAAAAGGCATGAAATGTTACAATAAGGTCATTCTCCTATGTGGTGGCCAAAGGTGGAAGTATCCTGGTCCACCCCAAACTACTGAGGAAAGGGACTCAGACTCTTTTTCTTCCCATGAGATTCTATGAGAAGTTTCCTGTAGAGAATCTCCTAAAATGAGGAAGGGGCTTTTTCTTATTAAAGGTGAATATTTAATAATAATTGTTTGGAGGAATAAAGTGTTTTAAAGAGAAAAAATGGACCAAAGCACACTGGGGATCTAACAAATGAGTTGCTCTCTGGACAGCAAGGTGACGGGACATGAATTCATAATGCACGGTGGTCCAAGCAGATTGGGGAGAGAGCAAGAGTCGCATGCATTTTGCAGGGAATGTCTCTCACCCTGTTGCCACTTTTTTCAGTGCTCCATATGCTAGATTGCAACTACAGATTTAGCCCTTTTGCCCAAAGGCATCTGAACCTGTGAAAAGCCTAGCTGGGGCACTGCCTATTGTTCATTGACAACTTGTCAATTTACTTCCAGGCAAAATAACTCATAAACATGATAAGTAAGGCAGATAAAACAAGAATTCTTTCACACTTTGCAACTTTACTGCAAAAATGGCTTATTTTCCATAAATGTGTGAAATCTCCCCTCTGAATTGTGACTGTGCATTGAACTTTAAAACTGTTTAGAGACAGCACAAGCATTTCACAATTCCTGTCTGTAATAAGATGGATGTTAAATATTAAACATGCATTAAAAGTGATAAAATAAAAGATTTTCAAAGGTTCACTAGCATCCCCATATTTCTCTTTGATTCCCTGAGTTAATAAAAGTTAAGTTTCACAATACTCTCCAAAAGACAAATGTTTAAACACTCTCCTCGAAATTTGACATTTCATATATTTATATTAGCTATTATCTAAACCCTTATGTCAGTTAAGAAAAGAAAAAAATAAGTGCGGGTATAGTAAACCATACCAGTATTGAATTCAAAAGCCAGTATGTGGTGTGTTAGCATATGTTCCTACTGTAATGAAGTGGCTTTTATTCTGATATTTATAAACATTCCATTTCTAATGTACTGTTTAAATATTGAAAGCTAATTGTGAATTCTTTTAGGTAAAATATTTTAAGTAGATAATAATTTTGAAATATATTAGTCTCTAAGGCAAAGCAGTCTGTTTATGTGTAGTTATTTATAAAGTCATACTTTTTAATGAAGTCCTGTTCCCCGGATTCATTTCCCTGGTAATGAATTTGATTTTAAGCTTCTTGTTTACTGTAATATCATCACAGAATTATACTTCGTGCCCTACTGGTTTTCCCCAGGTGATCTTCCATAACACCAAACATCCTAATTTTGGATAGACTGAAAGTGGAGGGGGAGAACAGGTGGGATGGAATCCAACAGTGTAAGACCAGATTCGGCGTTTCAGATGGGGCTTCCTCCAGCGACCTTTGCCCCTGAGGCACAGAGCACATTTCCGGGTTGAGGGTTTGAAGGTTATGGCCGCCTTTCCCCCAAGATTTCCCTATATTTTCTTCACTTACTGTAGAATATTTATAAACAGGAACACATATGCATCTGTTACATAACAAATGGCTTTTGGGAAATAAGTGAAAGTACATGAGAGAGGAAATTCAAAAGACTGTAAAAAAGGGGAGAAAAACAAATCTGTGATAAACAAGAATGCCTCAGAAATAGGAACTATTTTTCAGGAGGTAGTGTAGTTCAGTGGAAGGAATCCTGAATTGGCGAACCAGAGACTTAGGTTCAAATAATGTCATTAGCACTAACTAGTTCTGACCCTCGGGAAGCCCATCCTCATTTCTGACCTCCATTTGGATCAGTTTTTTCCCCCCCTCAGGGTGGAAGGACGACTCTGCTGGCTGTGCTCCAGATCCCCTACCACGTTGTTGTTGGTTTTTTTTTTTCCCTTTTGAATACGGAGAGTCCCTGTAAGATTTTAAATGAAGAAAGTCTTCCACTGCTGTATAAAGAAAAAAAGAAAGGTTCTCACAGCCAGATCTAAAATTATTTTTATTATGTGAGTAATGTATTCAGATGGTATAATAATAATTTAGTTCACAAAAATTCTCTCCAAAAGACACCATGTCGATTACAGAGGACTGTTGTTCTTGCTTCAAAATAGGAAATGAATCTACTAAGAAATCTATCACCTGATTTTTGTGGGGACATGGAGAGCGTATATACTTCTACCTTGGAACCTTAATTTTAAGTGTTATTTTTTTCATCTGAAGTTTTTCCAGTAATCTTATCATATAAGCTGTGGATTCCTAAGTATTATATACCCAGAAAAAAAACAACCAAATGGAGATCGAATTAGAGATTGTATCTTTCTCACATGTCTATGTGATGTTCCAGTTTCTGCATCCTGGTATCTTGGGTTCTTCATCACTAACTCATTATCCTGGCAACTGGCTTTTATGTAGAAGCCAGCCCACTTCTGCCCCATTCCGCACCCATTTTAGCTAACTGGCCATTCCTGTTATCCTCCATTTGTACAGTGTTCTCCTCCTCTTAGCGTGAACGAACATGTATTTTCTGCCATGAAACTCAATCCTGCTTATGTGCCCAATTTTCTAACCTGTCAAGGTCATTTTGAATTTTAATTTTTTTTTTTTTTAACTGGCCATTCCACCTAATCTGGGATCCTTGGCATGTTAATAGGCACATCATTTATAATAATACTAAAATTGTTGAATGTTGTCACTTGGGAAACCTTGGAAAGAGAGCAG
Source organism: Meles meles (assembly GCF_922984935.1). Taxonomy (NCBI): domain Eukaryota; kingdom Metazoa; phylum Chordata; class Mammalia; order Carnivora; family Mustelidae; genus Meles; species Meles meles. Next base: position 66,252,696 of record NC_060068.1, read on the forward strand.
TAACCTAGGAGCAAATTGCTGTTGGAGGCACAGAGTATATTTGCCACAGGAAATTCCCCACAACCAAATATTGTAAGAAGTTAGAAGAAAAGCAGTGAGCTAAAATTAAGGGAAAGTAAATAGTAGGAACACTTTAAGAATCAGGAGTACAAGAGAAGGAAAAAAAGGAAACAGAAAAGAAAGTAACACAAAAATAAAACAAAATTGTACACCTTAAAAATATCCAATTTTTCTTTGCTAATCATACCTCAATAAAGCTGGGGATAAAAGAGAAAAAATAATGATATAAACAAACAAATTGGGTGACATCAAGGTATAGAATCTGATATTGAATCTCTGAGTTTAGAATGTATTTATTTAATCGGAAGCATGTTGTTTCTTTCAAAAACACAGCAAAGAGGCTGCTTAGTGCTGGACGTCAATTAATATTCTTACAAAGGACTGGCAGGAAGCCACGGTGGACGTCTAGTCAGAGACAGTGTGTCACACTACTGTTGACTGTAAAATTAATTACCATTTCTAAACAATAACTCTGTGATGCATATTCTTCCAGGCAGACTATATTGCCCTCTTGGCATTAAAGGTTATAAATAATTATGTTTTTTTAAAATGTGCCCTGTAGAGAAATCACAAGCACAAATATTAACAATCCCAATAACCATGATAAAAAGAACACCCGTGTGTGGTGGGACAAGTCGACATTGTGAAGACAGGATTGAATATTAAGAAGTGTCACCTACCTAAAATAAGTGTTAGACATTCGCATGATGGCATCAGCTGCTGATCTAATGCATCTGGAGCTGCCCTGTCACGGAGGCATTGCTAACCAAGGCAGAGACACAGACAAAGCTGCTTCATCATTAATGTCAGTAAAAGGATCTGGAGGAAAAATAGAGAGTCTCTGGAGACCTTGTCTGGACTTCTTGGAGCCTGGACAACAGTCCTTTCCAACAACAGTCTTTCCACCCCAATAGCAGCTGCAACAAAGGAAAAAAAGGAGAGCATTGACTTGAGTTGTCATTAAGTTCAAAGAGGTGAGAATAGTAGCCCATGATGAACCTTTACAGTCAGAGTTATTAATGGGGAGTTCTTTTTATGGCTTTTTGAAAATATCACATTTATGAACAGTGCTAAATTATCCTGGGTTATTGTTTGGCATATGTTGACCAGTCAGTTTTAAGGTGCTAAAATTAAAAAATCTCTTGTAAGAGAAAAGAAGAGTACAAAATTCCTTCCTCAGGGTTGTAGCATAGAGATTTAAAATAGTGCTATCAATCTAGGGAAATACAGCCCTGGCTCTTCGTTGGGTACAGACTGGTTCAAGGATCATATTCAATGAGAAGTTATTAATGTTTCAGAGGCAACCTAAAAGGACACATCAAATGATGTTCTGCAGGGTCTGTCTAGGGTGGTAATATTTAACATTTTATCAGTGACTTGGATGATAAAATATGGAACACGCTCATAAAGTTTCATGGAAGACTCTAAGTTGGGAGAAGTAACAAGAACCTTGGAAGATCTACTTATAATACAAGGTGACCTTGAAAAGTCAGGAAAGGAGTCATTAGCTTCTGGGTTTACACCCATTGGGTAGCCGAACAAGCGAGGGTTGAGAAATCGGCACAACGAGAGAACGAGGGGCAAGGATAGGCAAATATGACATGTACTAAAGACAGCTAACCTGGGTGTGTGCCTGGGTGGCTCAGTGGGTTAAGCCTCTGCCTTCAGCTCAGGTCATGATCCCAGGGTCCTGGGACTGAGCCCCGCATCGCATCGGGCTCTCTGCTCAGCGGGAGGCCTGCTTCCCCGTCTCTCTCTGCCTGCCTCTCTGCCTACTTGTGAGCTCTCTCTCTGTCAAATTAAAAAAAAAAAAATCTTAAAAAACAAAAAAATAAGCCCGCTAACCTGGTAAATGGCAGTCCTGCTGGGCAGAACCCTGTATGATACTACAGTATGTAAATGACATAATATAGGGGATTATGAAGCAGCCTGATGCTCTGTGATTTAATTTAAGAACAATATAAAAACAGACTGGGGACTGTTCAATAAAGGCAAAAACTGAAGAACTGTCAGAGGAACAGTAAATGCCTTATGGTTTCTGAGCACAGGGATCTGAGACCAAAGGGTGGCCTGTTTACCGTTCCTTGCCAGTAACTCTTGCTTTGACAGAATGACCCAGATTTATCATTTGTTTCAGGTGTAGTTTTTGATTCTCCCTTCCCAGCTGCTCTTCTCATCATCCTTCCAGTTTTGTTGTATTCAGAATTTATGCATGTAGTTTATGTTTGCTTAGAGGCCACTTGTTTGCATGTGACTTTGACCCTGAAATGTGCAAAGGATTCCACCACCTGTCGGCTGCCGTCAGGGAGGATGTTTGACTGGTCAGTGCAGAAAGTAGTGTGGGGGCTGTAATTGAGGCTCATTCTGAGATATTTTGGAGGAATAATATTCAGCTTGGTTGCTCTCTTTTTACCAGAACAGTGGCTTGCATATATTATTCTTCTTGACGCTGCAGAAAAGTGTGTAAGGAAAGGACTGAGAGCTTGTGCCTGCGTAACAGAGGACAGCCATGCATTGAAGGCTGCGCCTTGGAGGGGGAATAAGCATCTTCAGGTTTCAAGTAGAAGATTGAAAGCAGTAGCAGAAGAGCCATAAAGACCCAGATATTGAAGACTGTTTCAAGCATGAACTTAAAACAATTGCAGGAAGACTTGAGATTTTTTAAAATTGCTTTCTAATTCCCAGTAAAAGAACCTAATCCACTTCATATATCCATTTATACCCCTGGATCCCAGCACACTGGGATCACCTCAGCTACTTTCTAAATTACTGCTTGCCTGTGTCACAGATCCCAGGGGTTCTGACCGAAGATGTCTTGAGTGGTGCCTGGGAATGGGGATTTTGAAAGTTCCTTTGGTGATTCCAAGGCAGAGCTAGGGTTGTGACCCACTGAGCTGTACTATGTCTCACACCCTGTAGAGGGGGGCCAATCACAGCAACTCATGGGCGATAACATTTCTGTATTTCTTACAATGCTCCTGTCTTTGCTGTGGGCTTGTAGCTGTCTTCCCCTTGACTTAGAATCTGACATTTATCTCTGTGTTTGTTTCCCTGCTCTCACTTGGGTATAACTGTAGATTTTGCTTTTCCTGATTTTCTTATTGTTAGGCATTTCCTCTCATTTTGCCCAACTCTTAAAATACGGGCATTGGCCTGCCTTGTTTGCATACTACCTTGTCCTGTCCCTGGAGAGTGAGACCAGAGAGTAGCAATATTCCAACACAGGACAACATGGAACAATGTATAGAACCACTTAGGTCATATACATGGGCATGTTTAAATATATCAGTGAGTGAAATGAAGCAGGACTAGGAAATGAGAAAATTTAGGGGGCAAAGTCACCACAAAGATGCATCCCTTAATTATATGTGGCTCAGGTTTTTACTTCCTTAAGTTAATACCAAAACAATAATCTATATTATTTGTGGTTTTCTTAGATACATAGCTATGCACAAGTAAACCCATATAGTCATGTATAGAGTGTTCATTTTGTCCTATTTATTGGTCCTCCTTAACCAACCTATGTTAAAAATCATTTAAAAAGCAAATCTCAGGATAAATAGCCTTTCACACATTTCATTTTTATTATGGTCAGGTGGACTCAAAGGATGGAGTCTGGGTTACACACCAAGATGAAGCATGCATTTCAAAATGGTATCTCATCAAGGTTTGTTCCTTCCTGGTTGGGCCATGCGGCATAATGGCAGTTCTCTTAATATATTTTAACAGCAAAATTAATAATAGTCTCATAACACACTAGTGAGAGTGCAGCTTTTTTGGTTCAGATGTCACATCAGCTAATGCTTCTTTGATATCATCAATCATGCTTCTTTCAATGCAATCTACATAATAAGTATCTAATAAAATCTGAACACTTGTAAGTATCTTCAAGTTTGGTCTTCTCCCAAATTATTTCATTTCTGCTCTCTCATCCTTGTTCAATCTCTTCTCTTCTTATCCTTTCATGCTACTGTCATCTGTTTATTTGTTTTTACTCCTTCTGCTTCAAAGGGAGAAAGTTGACTGATATCCTTAAAATTTCAGACAGGAACCTCTTGAGACAGATGTTTAGCTTCTTATCTCCTTGAGTGAACTTTGGTAGTTCAGTAAGATTATCTTCCTGTGATCAGTGTTCTAGATTGTTGGCTGCCTGCTTATCTTGCCCTAATTCATCATCAGGGAGGATTCATTAAGTAGTAGATAAGGTCCGCAGTTTATCTGGCATAGAATCTGGGATACAAGCTTTCTCAACTAGAAACATAGCTAAATGGGAATTACTCTGTTTTAAAATTTACATGCTGTATGAGTTTTTCCTCGCAAGTTTTATTCATTAGTATATATCGTGACTACAGTAGACTTTAACATCGGCATCAGACTTATCTGTGACTAACCCTGCAAAAGAATCCACTGTTTTGGAAGGATTGGCCTCACCAAAGTCTCTTAAGGTAAAATGTGAATAACGTCTTTTGTTACCTCTTTAGCTAGTCCAGAGTGAAGACAGGCAGATTTCCTTTATGATTTTTCTCTTGGGATTTCTGTGGCTCTGCCCCCCAACGCCCATTTTTTTTTTTTTAATGGTTTGTTTTTTCTTTTCTTCGTCCAATAAGCCACTATCTTCTGTCGACTCATACTTTGACTCTAGAAGATAGAAATCTAAAAAATTATTCCCGTTAGCAAGTTCAGTTTGGGACATTATTATTATCCTAAGAGAAATGTGCATCTTAATGGAAGTACCTACAGCAGGCATTATTAAGACAAAATAAGGAAACCCTAAAAGAGAAAAATGTGAGATACTGTGATAAGTTCTTGTGCTAAGGGGCCACTACTCAAGTTATATTGTCATTTTGTCCCTTTAGAAGGCAGAATCAATCTAACAGACTTGCTTGGGCTCCCTGTGGCTTGGAGGACTCCTAGGCTGAATGAGAGCATGTAGGTGTAGAATTATTATATTGTTCCTGGTTTCTGCTGCAGTTCTGGAACTCCCTTGGGGTGTTTTACACCTATTAATAAAAAGATAGGACAAAATTGAATAATGGTGTCTGTTTCCATAAAAAGAAAGTAAGACTCAGCGGACCCTGTTCCCACAGTGCTTTCATAAATAACAAGAAATTGATGCCCACCACTAATTTTCTAGTCTTTTTTTTTTTTTTTTTAAGACTAGAATCGTATTTTCCAGTTAATGGTGACCTATTTTTGAGAAAGAGTCTCATCTTACTTTAAACCTTAGGGAGATAATCACCACACAAAGGGATCTCTATTTTTAGCAAACTGAGGAACCTGTCCATTGTGATCATGAGTTTGCTGCACTGTATACATTTTATATATTATCTCTACCCACTACTTATATCCCCTCTTTGGGTGGGGCTGATAAAGGTACCACACAGAGGATGACTAGTTGTTCTGTTTTTTGTTTTTTTTCCTGATTATATCAGTAGTTTTGCTTTAAGCTTGGGTTACTGCCTGAAGGGCCATCTGTATGCTGTTTTTACAAATGCACACACCGTTGGTCATAATGGGTTTATGATGCACGTAGAGGCTGCTGATGAACTTGAAAGAACTCCAGGAAAAGTACTCTGAAAGTAACATAGCCTGATTATTTAGATCAGCAATGTCATTTTTGTATCCAAAAAATAGCCTATTTTCTTAAATTTGATAAACAGGGAGTCTGCTCTATTTCATTTCACTCAAACCTCTGCAAGCGAACTATTTGTGCTAGTCCAGCTTATGAATGATGACATTGTTGCTTTTAAGAATTAAGTGCCAAGTGAGGAATACACAGGGATGTTACTTTTATTGCACAACTGGTTAAAATACTACTTCATATGTATGTATTGGTATGTATTGAAATATAGTATAAATCCACAGATGATGGTAAGTTGGAATGGTATCACTGGACAGTTATGTAAGTAAATTAGATTTCCCACATTTCAAAGGGCATGGGACTCAAAACAACAAAGGCTATATAAATTCCCATGTATTACGTGTCTGTCACTGTGTGATAATATCACTGCGAAGTTAGCAACGAACAAAGTACATTTTTTATCTCATAGTTTCTATAGATTAGGAATCTGGGCACAGGTTAGCTTGGTTTTCTGCTTCATGTTCTAACAGCTACAGTCAAGGTGTTGGTGGGGCTGTGATTTCACCTGATACTTGCCTGGGGCAGAATCCATTTCCAAGTTCACACGACTGTTGGTAGCATTTGATTCTTTGTAGACTGCCCAACTGAGGGTCTCAGTGTCTTGTTGTTTGTTGGTGGAAGGCTACCCTTTCCTTCTTGATGCACGACCCTTTCCATATGGCAATGCGCAACATGGCAATTTGCTTCATCAAAACCAGAAAAAGAGAGGGAGTCTTCTCTCAAAACAGACATTACAATCTGTATAAATAATCACATATACATGATTGTGTGCACCTCAACCATAAAAAACAAAAATCAGATAGAATGAACTTAGCAGCAAGGTGAATGTGATTAGCTATGTAAATTACTGTAGATAGAAAGTGCTCACTAAGTTTTCTGAATCAGATAAGAATCTTGTTACAGATGTACTTTTGAGCTAAAGTCTTTAAAAAATCAGCTGGGTTATTATGGTTTTATGGAACAGATAGATGAAGAATGGATCAAAACTTTCCCGATCCTAAGTATCTCCTAAGTTCCTTGTTAAGGTGCACATTCCTAGGGCCTGTCCCTTGAATATTATAATCAGGTAGGTCTGATTAGAGTTGGTAGTTCTTGTAATCAGACAACTTTGGGAGAAAATGTTGTCAGTGTTAGAAACTATTGAGCAGGGGCGCCTGGGTGGCTCAGTGGGTTTTAAAGCCTCTGCTTCGACTCCGGTCATGATCTCAGGGTCCTGGGATTGAGCCCCGCATTGGGCTCTCTGCTCAGCAGGGAGCCTGCTTCTTCCCTGTCTCTCTGCCTACTTGTGATATCTCTCTCTATCAAATAAATAAAATATTAAAAAAAAGAAACCATTGAGCAAAATAAACAGGTGAAGTAAATTAAAGTATAACTAACCACGATTGTACACGAACTGTTATCTATGTTGAACTGAGTGCATCATTTAAAATACCAAACAGATTTATTCTGCTGAATGTGAGTTGAGTGGTCTATGACATTCTTACTAGTTAGGAAGAGTTCCTTACCAGTTGGTAAGAAGCTGAAGAAGAGAATGCCAGGATTTAGTGATCTACAGGAGGATTATAATTGCTCAGTTATTAAAAAAAATCAGACAAGGGCCAAAAATAAAGGAGAGAAAATAAATAAAAGCAAAACTGAGTGTTTTATACTTAGAAAAAGGGTACAGAGACCTTTATATACCTCATAGAGGAATGAGGTGCTGAGATGATGAGATAGATTTAAGGGAGGACGATAACAGAATATTGGTACATGAGACAAGAAAATGCAAATTTAGGGGTAGAAACAGATCAGTGAGCCCCAAATGAAGATTTCCAGTTAAGTCTGTTTTGAATTTCGGGAACTTTCTGTCTGAGGAGGAAATTAAGCATGGATTTAACTTAGCTGACCATAGAGAACGCAACCTGATACCAGTAAAAACGGTGAGGTTTTAAGCTATGTAAAATGTTGAAAAATCGAGTCCAGCAAAAACAGTTCAAAAAGTCCAGATGCTTTTCAATTCAATACCACATTGAACACTCTAATATTTTATTATGGTCCTATTGTCTGGAAAGATGTACTTTATCTGCTGCATTTGAAAATAAGAAAAATATATCCTCCTGGTTTCTCTTCCGGGCATTTCTTCTTTTCCCCCCTCTCTCCCCCTCCTTCCCTTCCTGCCTTCCTTCCTTCCTTCTTTCCTTCCTTCTTTCCCTTGTTTCGTATACTGCCTATGGCAGGTTAAAAGGGCTGAGCAGTGTTGATTAACTATCCAAATGTTTAATCAATAGAGCAGTAGCAAGATATATTCTGGCTGTGAAAGACCTTGGAAAGGTCCCGCTTGCCTTATTCTCCACCCCCATGTGGGACATCAATGAACTATTACATGGTCCCAGCATATCAATGCAGTAGGACTTAGACAAATACAATGTTAATGGATAATTGTGGGTCACCTTGTCAAAATATGTTAAATGCCCCTTGAGTACATTTTTTCCTTCTATTAAAAATGACAGTAAACTGTGACCTTGTTGATATCATCCATGCTTTCAGGAAGCAAATATTATTATTCAGTCTGTAACAGCTTCATTGATTTATGGGTCAAAAAATTCATTAGGACTAAATTATAAAGCACACTTTCTCTGTTGATACAACCTGCGGTAATTATGTCACAAAGAGCTAAAGAGTCGTACTTAGTTCAGGCAAAATACCTTTACAAGCATTCATTCAGAAAACATCCAGAAAACATATATAGAGGCAGCTTCTAGCAGAATGATTCACAAGCAAGGCCTGTGTCACTGGGTGTCTGGGATATCGACATAGCATGGAGTCAGGGAAAGTTCACTAGGTGACCAGGGTCCTTGGACCCTGGCCAAGAATATGCCATCTGTCAGCACTGTGGTACGTGCCGGAAGCCTGAGCCTTGGATTCCTGCCTCCTACCAGGTCTATTCACAACACCACGAACACCCACCCGGATCCTCCTCTGTTGCTGGTGCTGTTGGAGGACAGAGGCTTGCTTGTCATCTGGCGCTGTGAGTCACAAGGAGACGAATTGTGGCACTTGGTACTTCTAGATTCCAAGTTCGTTTCGGCAGCATGACACACATAATGGAATGGGTTAGATTGGCAGTCGTGTGTGAGGTTTTCTTTTCTCTTTTTCAAAAAACATTTCTTAAGAGGCTGGTAAAATGAAGAGTCGATGGCCAAGAATGTAGATTATGCAGGGAATGTCAGAATTTATTTGTCATTTTATCATTTGTTACTACTAAGCCTAAGATAATGCTAAGTTGAAACTGAGATAAAAATGACATAATTGGCCAAGTTTTTTTCTTCACTACAAAACTCATTTTTTTTCCCTCTGAGAAAGAATGCAAAAATATTTAAAACTATAGGTTGTGTGCTAAGAGATGCATGAATATAGAAAGCATTATGCTACTTTAATGGGTCATGGAAAGAAAATATGTTGTACAAGTATAACACACATATTCAAAGTGTGTAATAAAGGGTAGTGTCATCTTAAAAAATGAAAGAAAACAACATAAATAACTAAAATGGGAACCTTCTTAACATGTCAGTGGTTTTATTAGAAGAGTAGTTTCACTTTGTATATGTATCTTCAATTTACCTCTGGGCACTCGAGTGTAAAGTAACAATTTACACATTATAATGAAACAGAATAAATGTCTCAATTTAAAAATTTGCTATGTGGTGGGAATTTATTTTATCAGAGCACCAAGGTTAGGTATACCACTCTTTAGTACATATAATTTGTTGGTACAGTTGCTTAAGAATACGCACAGGCATTTCTGAGAACGTGGGAGTCAAATGACATTCCATCTGAGGGCCTGATTTTATTTCCTTGTAATGTCCCACCCTCCACATGCTCCTTGTTGCTGTCTGAACCCTTTAAGAGGTAGAAACGGACATGTGAACAGGACTCACCCTTAGGAGCATGCACCATGCAACTGGCTGCTTGATGACTCTTCCCTAGGTGTCCTAGGTAGGAGAGAGCCTAGAAATTTCCAAATTGAAATCGATTTGGCAGGACGATGAAGTGCACAAATGTTCAGTGATGTACCCAAGGCCGCACAACAAGGTAATGGCAGAACCAGGTCAGATGAGATCTCCAGATTTTTTTTGACTCTCCAGTATGTTATGGTCCCTCCTTCAAAGATAGCCCCTCCCAACTACATCATGTCGCGTTCTCTGGAAGTCAATTGCTGCTGCCACTATGGCTTATCCTGCTTGTTTTTTTTGCTTTTGTGATATTAGTGAACATCTGTTGAGGAATTATTATCTATCAGGCATTATTCTAAGTGTTTTGTATGTAATAATGTGTGTAATCTCCAAATGAGGCTATTATCCATTTTTGTAGATGGGGAGATAACTTCTTCCTTCTCCTCTACCCTCTCCTCCACCTACTCCCCTCCCCCCGAAGGGGTAATCAAAGCTAAGGTATTTCACAAATTGCCCAAATTTCACAGGCTGGTAAAGGGTGGCCCTGGGATTCTCACTCCAGCTGCCTGGCTTCAGAGACTTTTTTTTTTTTTTTTTAATTCAGTAAGTAAATGGAGTTTCTTTTTCTCCAGTGGATAGAGTGTTTCCTAAGCCAATTCTACTTCTCCCTGGAACCATCTGTCAATAACAATTGGCAGGAAGAGAAAGTATCAACAGCGCAGTGTAGTTCTTCATCACGCAGCCCCTGGGAGATGTTCTGTCGCATACATGCACTTTTTCAGAAGCAGTTTTGCCCATGCTCCCCTAACTGCTGCTAGGAAGAGTTCTCCTTTGATGCAAGATGACCACGTATTCCTTCTGATGTTCTGTTCCCTCCCCCACAACCCCCTCCCCTGCCCTCAATCTCTCACTTGTCTTTTCAACAGATCATAGTGTAACTAATGGTATTCAAATCTGTTACTCTTATGGAGACAATGTTAAGTATTCCAAATGAGTGCTGGTAATGTAGAGGCATCTTTTCAATTTGTATAGTTTTAATTCTTACACATAAATATCTTCCCTAAGTAAGTCAATAAACTTAAATTTAAGAAAATTGTCTAGCCAGTTATAGCATTTAAAATTTTCTTAGGACCAGTATCTAACTCTTGACAATATTAGGATAGTGATAACATTAGGATCAATATTAGCATGTTGACAATATTAAGACCAATATTAACTCTATTGACAATTGTTATGTTCTATAAAGTTGGGATGGAATTAAACTAGCTTTCTTCCTGGCAAACCTGCATCAGAGCAGTGGTATCAGGGTAGGTACTACTTCCAGAATGGAAGAAAAGAAGGTATTTTTTTAGAGATGATTTGGGGTTCTTCATATTTTTTGATAAAGGAGATGTGGTATAGTGTTTTGTGATAAAATGATCAGTCTGTGGCTTTTTATGTTTTTATTTCTTTATTTGTTAATTTTTTTCCTGGGATCTTTATGAGGAAGTTCTATTTTTCTTTTGGTGATACTTTTTTGCTTTTTTCAGCTTCATTTGGTGAGGTAATCCTAATAAAGTCTCCCAGAAATTTTTATTTCCCATAATTTCCACATTCAGTAACTCAGCTACTCTTAATTATTTGAGACTTGTATAGTGCTTCTTATTGGCAAAGTTGCTTGACAATTATATCATTAAAATGATTCTCACTTAATTACTTCTAATATCAGTCAAATAATAGGAGTGGCATTTGTAATACATTAAAATTTAAATTGTTTGTAATCATCAGAAATTAGAAAATGTTGCATGATTGTGTAATATTCAATATTTACAGAACAAGTTAGTTACAAGAATAATTATTGATATATATACCAATACAGTAGTAATACAGTTACTGATATTTATATATCAATATATATGAAATTATTCTCTGCTGTCCCTTGTAGAGGGTTTACATTAAAGAAATATGAACATCCAGGTTTGACAACAGTTTGTCAAGGAGAATAGATTTGCAAAGTCAGTAGTTGTAAAATCTAAAAAAATATATGCTGTGAATTCTTGCTTCGTATAGATTTGATCTGTCTCCTTGTAATCACCTAAGGTATGGGAAACAAATTTGCTGCTAGACACGTAAGAGAATTTCCACTTAACCAAAGCAACAAAAAACCATAAAAACCTTTGCTTTTGTTCTATTTAATTATTAATCTATTGAACACATAAATGTATGCGATTTCTAGGTGAAACTGTTATGGCTGATGTGGGTCTATGTTGAATTGGCTTTATGAGTTTGCATGGGTGATTTCATATATACTACTGACTTGCCAAGATATGTTTCATATGAAAAGAGTCACGGAACTCTCTGTAAGATAATCTTGCAATTCCTGATTTTTCTCTCTCAATTTTTTTTTTTTCTAAACAAGAAAATGACTTGTGATACTTTGCTTTCACCTGAATGAAAACTTTCCATGGAATAAATACAGGGAAGGGATGCTTTCAAATTATGTTCTCTGTATTTTCAAGAAAGCCAAATGCTCCTTAGATTTGCTTTGTCCTCTTAATAATTCTCCAGATGAGAGGGAAATTACTACCTAGTGTTTTATGACAGGGGAGAAGAGAGTAACAAAAACAGAGGTGATCAGCCGCAGACACCGTCAAGAAGACACACTCTCAGCTTTTGGTATCTTTGCTTCATCAGTCAAGCTTAGCCCTTCTCTAGTAAAGACCCGAGTGGTGAGGTTGCTAATGTTGTTGATGTTACTGTGTAGCAGAGAAAAATAGATGATTCACCTCTTTATCATGTACTGGATATTCATTGTAAGTAAAGTATTCTAGACTTGTAGATTCTAGATTTTTCTATATTCAGCCACTCAGGGATTAATCTTAGAAAATGAATTTTGCTTTCTTTATACCTCTATCAGAAGTAGTAAGAACTCCACAGGGGGAATGGCTAAGGGTTTCTTTTAGGAGAGGCCATATAATAGAAGAGGCAAGGGATCATAGTTAAAATATTTGTTTGATGCCCATCAAAGTTCCTGGATGCCACAGTTCCTTTTTTCTCTTTTCTTGACTTTTTTCCTTTTCATCTGCAAAATGGTAAAGGGAGTAAAACTCTCCAGTTTGCTTTTAATTCTATAGACGTTCAGTAAAGTATATCACCTGCATTCTTTCTTAAAAGCTGTATCAGTTTTAAAACAAGCAAACAAACCAAGCCAAACCAAACCTAGACCCATAGATACAGAGAACAGATTGGTGGTTGCCAGAGGGGAGGGGGTTGTGGGGGTGGCAAAATGCACTAAAGGGAGTAAAAAGTACAGGCTTCCAGTTATGAAATAAATCATGGCGATGTAATGTACAGCATGGAGGGATATAGTCCATAACATTGTATTAACTTTGTAAGGTGACAGGTGCTAACTAGACTTACTGTGGTGACTGCCTCACGGTGTATACAAATGTTAAGTCACTATGTTGTACACCTGTAGCTAATACAATATTGTATGTCAATTACACCTAAAAAAAAAAGTTGTATCTGTCTTGCCAACCAGAATTCCTCCATGTGTTGCTTCATCCCAACATGTGTAACTATTCTGTTTTCAATCCCCAGAATGAAAGATAACGTTGAGTTGTTCCACGGGTGGGACATAGTTTTTGTCAAAAAAAAAAAAAAAGAGAAAAAAAATGGGGCTAGAGCTGTTGCAAATAAATGTGGGGTTTTTAACATGGACAGAAAGATCATGAGATATGATTTCCTGTGCAAAGACTCTTTTCTCAGTAATACATCATGCCTCTTTTCTCCTGTGTGTGCAGAAGGACCTTCCTCTGTTATACGTTAGAAGGTGCAGAGCTCCGAAAGAGATGGAGTTTGATGAAAAAGAGCTATTCTGAACTCTACTGATTAAAATAAATGTGCTCATAAAAAAGGCAGGAGAGTAAATTACTACATCCCCAGAACAGCAGTAACTTATACACCAACAAGTTATTTTCGAGTTTGCCAGAGGAAATAATCTGCTATCAACAAGGGGTAATTGCCTGAGCAAACTCATCTTTACATCTCGCACACACTGTCACCTTGTATAAGAAAGGCGAAATGCACTACATATCAATTCAGAAAAGATTTTCTGAAATATTTTTCTAAAGATTTCTTCCTTCTCCTAGGCAACTAAAAAGAGAGAACATGAATACAGTTCAGAACACATCTAATCTCGGCTCCTGCCTTATCACTGAACAGCATCGGGAACACACCACACGGATTCCACACCTCGGAGGCCTAGGGGCGAGATGAGAAAGGATCCATTTAGATTGGTATAGAAATTCCAATCTGAGATTTACCTAAGACCGCCACAGGTGAAATAGGTTAGCTAGAAACCCTCCAGGAATAAATGTTGCTATCATTAGGAGGGAAATATCAATGTGATGTATATGTTCAATTTTACCCAGAAGAACAAAAGGCAGAAAAACAGAGGCAGGAAGAAGGAGGGAAGGAGAGGATGGTAAAGTAGGAAAGAGAGAAAGGAGGTGACATTTTGAGAATAATATTTCAGGTTTGCACAGAGAACAGAAGAAGATATTGAAAAATCAGATGTATAATTAGTGTTTCAGTTCTGCCTTTGGTATATTCTCTTGAACTTGGTAAATATAATTTTAATATCTGAGTTACATTATGTGTGTGTTCAAGTTGCTAAGGATTTGGCAAGTCATCAGGGTGTTAGGATGTGTGAGTATGTGTGAGTTAGAAAGAAACCAGAAACTCTAGAAGACAATTGGCCCACAGGCTTCTTTTTTTTTCTTTCCTTTTTTCTTTTTTGCAAAGTGCTCATTTTGTTGAAAAGAAACTTCGAGAGGACAGGGGCCAAAGTTCTCTTACCTAAGGTGATTTCTACTCGAGAAAAATTGTCTGAATATGGGACTTGAATATATATGCATATATCTGAAGGCCAAGTCACATGATATACTATTAATTGTTTTATTCCATTTTAGAGAAAATATTTTTTTAGAGAAAATATAGAATTGTTTTCCAGGATGGATTGTCAAGTAAATGACATTTAAAGAATCCACGCAGATACACATTTTAATTTTTTGCATTTGTCTTAAAGTAAAAGCTGTTTTTGTTTTTGTTTTTTCTTTTTTTGTATGTTACAAAGTATAGCATTTGACATCCTGACCTGACTACCAGGTCCTTCTTGCAATCTTCTCTTTCCTTCTTGGACACTGTTACCTTATTCTGTCTTCTGGTCCTAGGATTGTTTCTCCTCTATTTTACTCATGGTTTTCTCTTCTTTCTCCCGCCCTCCATGCTGACATATGCCCTGGCCTCCCCACTCTAACTCCAGCTCTACATTCTCTCCCTTAGTGATTTTGTCCATTCCCACAGCTTCAATGATCACTCCCACAAGATGGCTTCCTGTTTTTTTTTATTGCCAGCACCAACTCTCCTGAGCCACATACTTGTATTTCCTGCTGCTTGTTGGATTTTTTTCTCTTGGAGACCATTGTCATCATCATCAAGTGAACTTTTATGAAACTGAAGCCAACGCTTATGCCCTAGATGAATTTTCTATCCCAGCCATGTGAGACTTACCTATGACTTTGCCTTGCATGTTTTTACCCTACCTACTCTTGAATCTTTGTGCTTTATTCAACCATTCCTTAAAATTCCACCGTATTTTCATCATTGAAATACTGCTTGTCTTTAAGGTCAAACTCAGTATTTACCTTTGAAACTCTTCTCAGCAACATACTTATTTGGGGCTTTGGAAAAAATACTTAAATGATTTGAGCCTTTATCTCTTCACCTGTAAAATGGAAATGATTCCTATGCTTCTTAGTAAGTGAACATGAACTACTATGAAAAATAGTGTTATGGTCTAAATGTTTGTGTCCTCCCCACATTTATACATTGGAAACCTAATTCCCAAGGTGATGGTATTAGACAGTAGGGCCTTTTGCAGAGGCCTCATGAATGAGATTAGTGCCCCAGTAAGAGAAGTCTCAGAGAGCTAGCCATGTGAGTTTATATGCAAAATATGCCACTCAGAAGAGGGCCCTTTCCCAACCATGCCGGCACCCTGATCTCAGACTTCCAACCTCGAAGCACTATTGTTCATAAGCTCCCCAGTTTATGGTATTTTTGTTAGTGCATCCCAAACAGATTAATAAATATAGGATATAATACAGTGACCAAGATGATAAAAATTTAACACTTGACAAAGAGCTCTAAGGAAAAGCAAACTCCTGTGGGCCTCTTGCAAATTCTTATCGCAGTTGAACTTAGTCAACCCTGGCCAGAAATGTGTTTCCCTACAGACCCTTGATTATTAGTTTCCTTTCTTAATTCTCATGGCCCAACAACTTCTATATGATACAATATATAATTTTTCTTGGAGAGAAATAGGAGTTTAGTGTGTGTACCCAGTGGCCTGACAATTTGGTTACATTTCTGGCAGTATCATTAATAACTTTGTGGTTTCTGGACAAGTCACTTAATGTCTTTGTGCCTTGGTCTCCTCATTTACAACAGGTGGTGGTAAGGATTAAATGTGCTGATATAGGTAAAAATGCTTAGTGCATAGTCCTTAGTAAGCACTGGATATTATTATTAAACAGTCACTTGTGGACATAAAATATTTTCTTCACTGAATTATTTGTTCCTTGAGGGAATGATATTAAAAATGATTTGTACAGGGGTGCCTGGGTGGCTCAGTGGGTTAAAGCCTCTGCCTTCAGCTCAGGTCATGATCCCAGGGTCCTGGGATCGAGCCCCGCATCGGGCTCTCTGCTTGGCAGGGAGCCTGCTTCCTCCTCTCTCTCTCTCTCTGCCTGCCTCTCTCCCTACTTGTGGTCTCTATCTGTCAAATAAATAAATAAAATCTTTAAAAAAAAAATGATTTGTACATTGTTGTAACTCCCGCAAAGTCTGGTGCATTGTCTAACACAGTGACTTTCACCTAATTGATGCTTAATAAGCATTTGTTGAATCAAAATTAAATTGTGTACTTCAAATTATTAGCCAGAATGTCAGCATTTCCGTACAATGACTTCAGATAGATTATAGTAAGAAAACTTTTGTAAGCCTTACCTTACCTTACTTTCTTACCTGTGCTTTCCCTTAAGTAGAATTTAACACACAAAGATTTAGAATTTTTTTTTATTAATTCCCAGTTTGACAATTCAATCACGAATGTCTTCTCTAGAGTAAAGTTTTTTTTTAAGTGTGTTTATTAAAAAAAATATATCTTTTAGCACATTAAAGTAGGACTCATAGCTTTGAAACGTTTGTTGTGTTTTTATTTTTACCCTTTGAGTGAATAGAGAAAGTAGGAAGGTTTCTATTTATAATTCCAAGATACCAGATGGAGGGTCCAGTTATAACATTTTCAGGAATATGATTTTGGTGTGAGATTCCCCCCCCCAAATTCTGGCAGTTCATGGTTGTGTTCTCACACAAAACTTTGGTTTTATTCAGGAATCCCTCAAAATCTTAGTTTTGTGGTCCAAACTGCTTTTGTCATTAAATGAGGGATACCTTGAAGACCAATTAAATGTAATCAAAATCATTTCAAGGACACTAGATATGCCTGTGATAGCCTGATGAACAGAAAAACAAAACAAAACAAAACAACCCACCCAGAATTATGACAAAAAATCAGGAAGAAAACATAATCTGACTGCTCTGGCAGCCAGGCACTTATCCTTGCTCTGGCCTTGGGCCTTTTACTATCATGTATTTAATTTTTTAATTTTTGGGTTTTTTTTTAATTTTAATTTTTTTTGCCACTAAGGAATTTTTGACACAAATAATTCTCTTCCTTCCTACTTGCTTCCAAGAAAAAGATCCTTGGAATCATCCTAAGAGTTAAACCAATAGGGATTCCAGTCCTTATTAAAGGATAGAAAGTAAACAAAATGTAGGAAAGAGATGTAAAAGCAGAGGCGTCTCTGAAGGCCCAGGGCTGCTGCCATATTTAACATGTTAGAGATGTTCTGAAAAGAGAGTAAACGTTGAAATCACCAGGTTTAAAGATGATTTTTAGCTCCTCGGGGACTTGACAGACCACTGATGAGAAGAGGTTGCAGTGTGGCGTGCCTGACAAATGGCAGATGAGATTGACTGGGGCAAGACTGAGGGGAGAAAGAACCCCCAAAATCCTATGTACTGCTGAGCCTTTGGACTTTTGGAAATCTCTGTTTATGGAAAATTAAAGTTCAGTGCTTGGTCATTTCCTTACTACTTCAAATCCACTTTGGTGTAACGCTAATGTGGAAATCAACAAAATATGGACTAATAAAACAAAATAGTAAAACCACGCTAGAAAAAATTAGAAAATGGTGTTTTGTCCTTTATTGCCTGATGTCCTTAGCACTTTCTACATATAAATAAAAATATATTTTATTATATTACACTATACAAGTATGTATCAATATGCTTATATACTATGAAACATTATATGTTATACTTCATGGATAAATATAGTACTTAGAAAAGTTAGGTACTGCTATAATGTCCAGTTTATAGATGAGGAAACAGAGGTATGGAGAGATGGACTAAAACATGACTAAAGGTGGTAGAGGAGTTGCCAAGCATTTGCGTATTGAACTCTACAGTACCCCATATTGAAAGAGAAGACTTACAGAGAACACACGGAAAGAATATGATGCAAATGAAGGCTAGTGGTTTTCAAAATACTCTTAGCAGAGCGCTGAGATTTCAGAGGCACATAGGGGGCTGGGAGAGCCAGGAGTGTGGCTCATTGACTGTTGATCTGGTTTTTACACTGGGCTCTGCTCAGAAAGAAGGTCTTCTTCTTCTTCTTCTTCTTTTTTTTTTAAGATTTTATTTATTTATTTGATAGAGAGATAGATCACAAGTAGGCGGAGAGGCAGGCAGAGAGAGAGGGGGAAGCAGGCTCCCCTCCGAGCAGAGAGCCCGATGCGGGGCTCGATCCCAGGACCCTGGGATCATGACCTGAGCCGAAGGCAGCGACTTAATCCACTGAGCCACCCAGGTGCCCCTTTTTTAAAGATTTTATTTATTTATTTGACAGACAGAGATCACAAGTAGGCAGAGAAGCAGGCAGAGAGAGAGAGGAAGAAGCAGGCTCCGCGCTGAGCAGAGAGCCCGATGAGGGGCTGGATCCCAGGACCATGAGATTATGACCTGAGCCAAAGGCAGAGGCTTTAACCCACTGAGCCGCCCAGGCACCTCCAGAAAGAAGGTCTTCTGTCATTTAAAAGTTTAAATGTCAGAGGTATAGATCAGATATTCCTGTATGTATTCGACATACATGGTCATGAGCATGTTTCTAAAATGCTACTGTTTCTGGAAGGACACCATTTGTGGTACAAGACTGTTTAAGAATACGATGATCACATATGTTCACCAAATCTCCTACTTCTTTGGGTAACTCACACAGGCTACAGTTGTACCCTGTGATATCTAGGTATTCCAAGAAAGGATGGACACTAAATATAGAAACAGGTGTGAGTGGAGGTTATATTTCTTAGATAAATGCATAGTCATGTTAGCCGATGGCTAGAGGGCCTTAATGTAATGATAAAGCTGTCATTTCTCCTGTACTATTAATGTAAGCAATAGTAGTAGCCTGTTATTCAGAAAACAAGACGAAGTACAGATGGGAGATCTCCGAGAGCTAACGGGCGGTCTTTCTCCCTATGCGAATAGGCTCCAGATTTACAGATGAGCTCCACCTGCAGATTTGTGGGGCTGTCAGTTCTCCATGTTCAAACAGCAAAAACGAAGGCTAGGTGTTAGAAACCTTGTGGAAGAAAAAGGAAGGCCACTTCTTCCCTCATGCTACCCACTCTCAGATGTTTTTCAGCTTCTGAGTTAAAAAAAAAAATCATATAATAAGGAATTGGAGTTCATGGTCGCTCCATTTGATACTTAAATCATTTAAAAATAAACATTCAAAAAGAAGCTGAAGTAGGGGTTTTTCTCTCATAGACAATAAGGCTGGCTTACCCATACAGACACACATTTAATTGAAAACACTTTTTAATTACTGTGAATTATTTGTTTCTTTCTTTACAGAAATACCTTCAGGAAAGGCAGTTGAACTAAATTTTCATTTTCTTTTGCTGAGACAGTCTATTCCCGACTTGCCCTATAGTTAAGGAAAGACCCTCTGGATGTACTGAAATGTTTTCCTAAATGTGTTTTTACGATATAAACAGAACAACTTTCTCTCAAAAAGCCAAATGCTTGTATTTACTCGTAAAGTGAAGAACCTGGTCATTGCACTGAACAGTCTATTGTTAAAATCCTATCTCACAGAAACAGAAATTGAGTGAATTTATAATCTTAAATTTCTATAATTTGTAGATTTCAGGTCATCCTTCATTTTAATCTTTGTTTCTCCTTAGGAAAAATAATGCCTGTCTTTGTCTGACTCGGAAAGGATGCTGATAATTTGCATCTGAGATATATTTTATTAACATGTTTTTATATTTGAAAACCGTATCATCTTGGTCTTATGTTGAGAAATACAGGTGAAGATTTATTGACTTTTATCTTTGGTTATATGTTAATCAGTCTTAAAATGGTAGAAACATGCTGTCCTGCTACCTACACACTGGGGAACAGTGCTGCCTACAATCCTCAAGAAGTTTAACCTAAATCCAGATCTAGATCTCAGAAAAATATAGCGTGAGATTCTGTTCCTTATGCCTGCTGTGGTTACAGGGGGGAAAAAAAAAAAAAAACCCTGATCAGTTAATTCTGCACTAATTCCCTCAAGACTCTTTCCCCCAGGGGGGATAATATGAATATGATTTTACTTATTTGAAAAAGGTTGTGCTTATATTCCTGAAAATTGTCCCATTTCTTGGATCCATTTAAAATTTTACTGTTGGCATAGCAACAGATTAACAGATCTACCACAGTTTTTACCACTTGCTTCATTCTTAAGAAAACAAAGTATATATTTATTTTACATTTAATTACATCCTTTCTGTCTTCTTCTATCAGCCTATGCATGTGAGACTAACTTCCATCCTCATTCCCCTAAGACATTCAACTGTATAGTATATGTTTGTAATTCAAAATTATCATGCTAAAACAGCTCTCTTTAAAAAAATGTGTTTCACTGAGGTAGTTACTAGGTCACGTTCTTATTGTGCAATGCTTATATGTAAATCACCAGATACTTTTAGTATCTGACCTGGAAAAAAAATCTCATCGATTTTATTTACAGTATTGGATTTAAAAGCTTCTATCAAAATATTGCCCAAGTGTTTTTTTCCCCCTTCTCTGATAAATGATGTTAATAAATTCTTGGGGCATAAATTAATGTTTTGAGAAAGCACCCAGAATATAATGCCTAAGTAGCTTAGTATATTTCCCTACCCTGTCTTAATAAATCAGAATCTTAACATCCAGGAGCTCAGAAAGCACACCTTTTCCAGATCTCACCGTCACTGTCAGGGAAATATTGCTCCCTATCCATGAAGTCCACAGAATCTGCTTAGGACCGGGATTCTCAACCCTGATTGCACATTGGAAACATCTGTGGGACTTTTACAATTGCCCAGATCTCTTCCACTTATTCATACCAGTTCTGTTTTAATTATTCTAGAGTGGGTTTCAAACACGAATATATTTTAGTGCCTCCCCAGTAATACAAATGTGCAGTCAAGTTTGGGAACTGGTAGCTTAGGACAAGAGAATCAACAGAGATAAACTGTGTTCAGATTCCTCTTCTCTCTGCCTCCTACTAGCCATGGGACGGGGAGGCTAGGGACAGCTGGAGTCAGGTCATAGAAGATGAAAATGTCAATAATCTAAGAGGTCAGAATGTTGAGCCATAAATACTTTACCAATATCATTTTTAAAATGAGATGCCTAGGATGAAAGTTTCTACATTTGGTCTGCAGTGTATAGAGTAAGGGAGTTAATACTTCTCTCGTTCTGGCTAGCATTTCCCATCTTTTTTTTTTTTCCTTTTTTAAAGATTTTACTTACTTATTTGACAGACAGACATCACAAGTAGGCAGAGAGGCAGGCAGAGAGAGAGAGAAAGGGAAGCAGGCTCCCTGCCAAGCAGAGAGCCCGATCTAGGGCTCGATCCCAAGACCCTAGAATCATGACCTGAGCCAAAGGCAGAGGCTCTAACCCACTGAGCTACCCAGGTGCCCCAGCATTTCCCATCGTAAAGTCTAGGACTATATTCATCTTTCCCACCTACATCCTAATGTGTGTGGTCAACTCTCCACAAATTAATAAAGGTAAAATTAAATAAAACCAAATAAAATTAACAGCAGTTAAGCCTGGTTTCTCCCATCTTGAATTTGTAGAATTAAATTTTGCAAAATGACATAGAATCTTATTTGGTTTTTAGGATTTCATCATCTTCTGTCATCTAAGCTTGATCCTTCAAAACACTCACTTTCTCTACTGTCTTATGTGATATGCGTGGTTCTCCAAAATAGGAAGGTGACACTAGAAACCCAAAAGTTTGGATTATTTTGTGGATGTCATAGCCAAATGTATGTGGAGAACTTGCTTAATTCTTATCATTCATCTTATTTAGGAAAAAAAAAAGGTGTCATTTTGGGCCAGACTAATTTCATGTAACCAGTAAATGACATCATGGAGTATCCTTCAGAAAAAATACTGTAATACATTCATTAAATTACCCAAATATCATTAGTATTCAGTATAAACACATTTATGGCCTGAGCCAAGGTTTTAACATTTTCAAACTTCAAAACTTGAGTATTTGTTGAGTGAAAATTATAAAATTATGTACAATTGCTACCTTATTCATTTTATTCATTTTTATTCATAAAAAAGGAAAGGGTACTAGATTGTTCTTCTTCTTTCTCATACTAAGGATTTGGCTACTAAAGTACTAGTCTTACGCCTTTCTTCCCCAATTATTTTCTAATGTACCTTATAAAGTTGCCATTTATGAGGAAATGCCAGATTTTAAATCTGACACTCATCCAACATAGCTTCCTAAGCAACTTCAGAAATTAGTTCTGGTAACCCCCCAAATAATAGCATGATAATTAGTGTTAAAAATAAAACTAGTGAGTGAGTTAGGATTTTTTGTTGCTGTTGTTCTTAGAATATATCCCACAAAGGATGTGTAGAAGGTTTTATTCAAAAGACACTTAAAATAAATCTTTCCACAAGATGATTGATTTACCAATTTAATGCAGAATTGGGTTCACCTGTTTTATTTTTTCAACCTTAGAGTTCGCTTTTCTTTCCTTTTTTTTTTTAATTAGTTTTCCATTCAGTGACACATTTACATGATTTTAAGGTCACCATTATATTTAAAGAATATTCAGAGAAGTCTCACTTATATCTCTATTGCCTTCACTCTTTTTCCTCCCTCAATTTATAGCTGTTTCTCTTATCAAAAATAAATAGGGGTATTTCTCTCTCTAGACTTTTCTCTCCTGATATACACACCCATGTATTTTTCTCTTTTCTTATGCAGAAGACAGCACACTGCACTGTGTTGTAGCTTATTTTTTCATGTCATAATCGGCCCTCAAGACCACTCAACAGCAGTATGTAGAGATCATTCTCTCCTCTTTCACATCTGTGCTTTGGGAGGTGCCGTAGTTGATGCAAACCTTCTCCCATTGATGAATATATGGGTTATATGCAGTCTAATGTCATTACAAACTACTACTGTAATCAATAACTGTGCAAATGTTGTTTTATATATGTAAGAAAGTATCTTTATGTGGATTTCTAGAGGTGAGACTGCCTAAATCAAAAGGATCTTGTCTCTGTCATTTTGGCTGCTAACTTTATTCTTGCATTCCTGAAATATACCCTATTTAGTAATGAATGGTATATAATTATATTTTTCTGTTTTATTGAATTTTTTGATAACATTTTATTTAAGAGTTTATGAAGGACTGAATTGTGTTCTTCCAAAATTTGTATGTTGGAGCCCTATCCACAATGTGACTGCATTGGGAGACAGGGCTTTTAAAGAGGTAATTACGATTAAATAAGATTCTGAGTGTGGGACTATAATCCAAACTGACTTGTGTCCTAATAAGTGGAAGAGACACTAAGGGTGTGTGAGCACAGAGAAAAGGTCATGTGAGAGCATAGCAAGAAGGTGGCCTTCTGTGAGCAGAGGAGAGAGACCTCAGAAGAAACCAAACCTGTCAGTACCTTGATCTTGGACTTTCAGCCTCAAGGGCTGCCAGAAGTAAATTTTTGTTTAAACCACTAGTCTGTGGTATTTTGTTATGACAGCCCTAACATACTAATATATAATATAATATAATGCAATATAATATAATATAATAACATACTATACTATCATATAGTATGCTATACTGTACTATAATATAATATAATACGATATAACAGTGAAGTCTGATCTGGGTTGCTTTTGCTTGAGCAGTTTTTTTTCTCAGATTGGGTATATATTTTATACTATTTCATTGGAAAAGGTACTTATGTATTTTCCTTGGTTCTATGCTCTGGAAAAGCTCATGTGAGATTGGGATTACCTGATTTTGAATTGTCATATATTTTCCCTGAGAAACCATCTGGGGCTTGTGTTTTTTGGAGAATAGCTTTTGGATACCTTTATTTCATCTTTTGAATTGGACTTTACTTTTTGTTTTGCATTAGTTTTCTTTGTTTTAAGATTTATTTGCATCAAGTTGTGCAAAGATTTTTAAATTTTCTTCTATTTAAATGATTATTTTGTCCTTGTCATTTCTTGATTACATGTGCTTCCTTGTTTTTTTTTCCTTGTTTAGATTAGCTGCCATTTGGAATATGTTATTAAAATTTTCAAAGAACCAATTTTATTGATTGTTATTTTTTAAAAATAGAAATATTTAAATTTCTAAATAGAAAATTATTTTTCTAGGGCGCCTGGGTGGCTCAGTGGTTTAAGCCGCTGCCTTCGGCTCAGGTCATGATCTCAGGGTCCTGGGATCAAGTCCCGCATCGGGCTCTCTGCTCCTCGGGGAGCCTGCTTCCCTCTCATTCTCTCTCTGCCTGCCTCTCTGCCTACTTGTGATCTCTCTCTGTCAAATAAATAAATAAAATCTTAAAAAAAAAGAAAATTATTTTTCTAATTCTAACTCTGTAATTTTTACTTATTTTCCTTATTCTTTCTTTTAGTTACATTTTTATTTTCTTTCTACCTTTGAATTAGAAGATAATTTTATTTATTTGTATTTTTTTAAATTAACATAAATATTGAAAGCAATGAATTTTCCTCTAAGAACTGTTTTACTTGTAGCTCATGGATAAAATATCTGTGTAGTTTATATTAATATTATTTTACATTTTCTGTAATTTATGTTCACATTTTCCCTTTTCCCCCAAGAGGTATTTAATAGAGTTTTCTTTCTTTCTTTCTTTCTTTTTTTTTTTGAAAGATTTTATTTATTTATTTGACTGAGAGAGATCACAAGTAGGCAGAGAGGCAGGCAGAGAGAGAGGGAAGCAGGCTCCTTGCTGAGCAGAGAGCCCGATGTGGGGCTCGATCCCAGGACCCTGAGATCATGACCTGAGCCGAAGGCAGAGGCTTTAACCCACTGAGCCACCCAGGCGCCCCTTAATAGAGTTTTCTAAGCACAAAAATACCTTGGTTTTGTTATTAATTTGAATTATATTGTACTTTTATAAGAAAACACTGTTTTTGTTATTTTTACTTAATGGACTTTATTAAAGCTTTCTTTGTGGTCTAATACCTATTAGTGTTCTGAACATACTGGAAAAGAATATTGAATGTAAGAGGGATATGGAGACTTTCTAGGTTTCTTAGTTTTAATTGTTCCCTTCTTTGTTGCTATAGTGGAGGGGGAAGGACTTTTATTTTTTAAGGAGTACCCCTCTTACCTTTTACTTTTAAAATTTTTGGTGTGTCTCCTAATCTTACTACAATCTTTCTTCAAAGGGGCACTCATGCTCATTTATTTACTTCTTCTATTCACCTCTAGGGGACACTCTAACTGCTGCAAACCTCCATTTCCAGGATGTTTCCTTTCCCCAGAGTGCCTTATCTATATATGCATACTTTCCAAGGTCCTTTTTTTCCCACAGCCATTTGCTTGGATCTACCGTGTCTTAGACCTGTAGTTCCCACTCAGGGTAGGGCCATTCCTTCCCGTGGTAGAATCCTAGTTGATGTTATCTTTGTTTTTTGCCTCCACTAGGGACCCATCCCCACACCCGCCCCGGAGCACTCTTTCTCCCTTGCTCACAGTCCCTGCCTGTGTTAAGAATGAAGAGTCTGAAATTCTACCCTACTCCTAAGCTAACCTGCAAATTTTATGGATGCTGGTAGAAGACACAAGACTCTTGGATCAGAGATGAAGGACTGTTTATTATTAGTCACAGCAATAGCAATGATTAGACTATCAATATTTTTGGTGCTGGTTCTCTAAGCCTAATTTTCACAGAGCATCGTAAAGAGGGCCATAGTGTGTCTGCACATGGAAGTTGGTTGTTGTATAGGATGGGAACCATAAGCTTTGCAAACCCAGATCTTTATATTGGGCAGTAAATAGGCTATACTACATTCCAGATGGTGTCACTATATTTATCTTCCAAGGCAAACCAGACTTTTTTTCCGCCCCCATGGGGAAATACTGTCTCTGTCTTCTACAGCTGTTTGCTGTACAAACATCATTGAAAAGATAATCTGGAACAAAGTGCAATTCAATCCTTGCTCACGAAATGTGCAGAAACTCAAGACGTCATGGGGAATTGTCTCTCAACGCTGACTCTACACTAGTGGGTGCTCAGAGGCTACCTCTGCCAGTGCCAGGTTTTAGTTCTCCCACTTACATGTAAATTGAAATTTATTTTCCTGTCTGCTAGTAAAGCTGTTGGCATGGCTATAGATATTATCTGCTTTCTTTTCATCCCAAATGGGTTTTGACGATGTCTGGTGATTTAAATTTGGGGCTAGCCATTATCTTACAGGAATTTGGAAACTCTCCGATTACTGATTTCGTAGTAAAAAGTATCTGCTTAATAATAATTGTATAAATACTATACATTGTTCTAAATTTTTAAATCCATCTGTAGACAAAATGTGGAAAGCGAAAATAAATATGGAATAGAATGTAAATATTATACAACTCAAAAGATGAATAATTGTTTAGCCAATAGAAGTTGATAGGGAACAGGCAGAAGAGATGAAGTTGTAGATGTGTTACTTTCCTCATCCTAAATAGTGTGTAGTAAATAAAAATTGCTTTCCAATTACAGATAATGACCAAGTGGAGGACTGAGGCTAATATTTCATGCTAAACTGTGCTGTTCAAAAGTTAGAAATAAAGAAAATGTTTCTATAGACATATAGAAAATATAAATATAGAAAAGTTGAAATTATGTGACATGACCAAGAAAAATAAGAAGTGGGAGGCAGAAAGAGGTGAGAGGTATAATTGGCTTAAATTCTTTATTTTCATAGTTGAGAAGATACTAGATACTATCTAAAAGTGATAACGACATGGAATTATGAGTGGCTCAGTGGGTTGGGGCCTCTGCCTTCGGCTCGGGTCGTGATCTCAGGGTCCTGCTTCCTCCTCTCTCTCTGCCTACTTGTGATCTCTGTCTGTCAAATAAATAAATAAAATCTTTAAAAAAAAAAAAGAAATTTCCTCTGGTAATGGAATAGGAAGGAGATGGTTTGGGAATGGAACATTTAGCTTTTTATTTTATACTCTTCTGTACTGTTTTGAATTTTTGTTTTACCAAATATATGTATAGTTTTATAACTTAAAACAATTTTATAGGTTAAAAAAATAATGTTTTAAGGGCTGAGAATTTACCTCTAACAAAATAGCAGTCAACACAGAAATCATTAGAACGTTAGAGGCTGCTTCTTCAAGAAATCTAGATTGTGGTTTGCTATCATATAGAATCCACAGGTTTTTAACTGAGGACACATAGTTAAAGGCCTGAATGAGACATTATGTTTATGGCCTTAGGCTGGAGAACGAGAGACAGTATCAAAACAAAAACACATTCTGTAGACAAAGTGTGCCATTTCCTAGACTGTTGTAAATGCAGCCATGAAACTATGCAAAAGAAATGCAGAGACTCTCATTGACTATGAGCACTAGTCCATGTGTGGAAGTCTAGTGGCACCCAATATCACAATTGTGCTGCTCGGAAATGAAAAGGGAAGGTAAAATATGACACTCAGTTGATCTTACTTATTATTAATTTCTAGAGTTCTATCTTCAGCCCCAAAATGCATTATCAAATGAGGCCCTGTCTATCTTAGTAGAGCTTTTTTAGGAAACCGTAATAAGCAGAAAAGAATGGAGTTGTTATATCTGTGTTTTAATTCCAGTCTCTTTGCACTAGAATTCTTGCACTACTTAGATCTTCTTAGGCTTAACTTTTTCATTAGGAAAATGCATATGGGGGATGCCTGGGTGGCTCAGTCGGTTAAGTGTCTGCCTTCCACTCAAGTCATGATCACAGGGTCCTGGGATTGAGTCCTACACTGGGCTCCTTGTTCATTGGGGAGCCTGCTTCTCTCTCTGCCTGCTGCTCCCCCTGCTTGTACGCTCTCTCTCCTCATCTCTCTCTCTCTCTGACAAATAAATAAATAAAATATTTATACAGAAATAAAAGAAAAATGCATATGGTATTCTCAATTTCATAAGGTTGTTTTAAAAAATTGAGATAGTGGAACTATGCAGCCTTTTTCTTAGCCTCATTAACCTGACTTTTGCCTTCATTATAGAAGATGTAAAGTAGGAGATTCTATATTGTTAAAATCAGAAAATGGTGGGGCACCTGGGTGACTCAGTCATTAAGCATCTGCCTTTGGCTCAGGTCATGATCCCAGGGTCCTGGGATTGAGCCGTGCATTGGGCTCCTTGGTTGGTGGGAAGCCTGTTTCTCCCTCTCTTACTCCCACTGCTTGCATTTCCTCTCTCCCTGTGTATCTCTCTGTCAAATAAATAATAAAATAAATTATTTAAGGAAAAATCAGAAAATGGTGAGTACATTCATCAGTTCTTTCAACATACATTTATTGAAGGATTACTATGCACTTCACTGTGCACTGTACTAGGATCTGGGATACATGCTTGAGAAAACCAGGCAAGATGAGTGCCCTCATCAAGCTTATCCTCTAGTAGGGAAGTCAGACATTGACCAAAGTATCCTGTAATAATTACAGACTGACATAAGTGTAGTGAAGGAACCCAGTTTTGAGATACCAGGTAACGAAGAAACAAGGATTAAACTAAACATTCAGGAAAAGCTTCTCAGAGAAAGGGATAGTTAACCTGAATATGAGCAATTCCTAAGAATTATATAGAAAAAGAAAGGAGTTGTCCAGGCAGAAGGAGCAGTATGAACAAAGGTCACGGGCTAGAGGACAAAACTGTAACAAGGTCAAGGACGCCAAAGCAGGCTGTGTGAGTGGTGCAGAGAATGAGGGTAGAACAGTGACAGTGTGGCTGGGGCAAAGGGTGTACTCTCTCTGGTCCCCAAGGACACCTACTACTATGCCCTGTAAACATTTTATACATATGTGATGAAAATAATAATCTCTGGGTTTTTTAAGCACTTTTTCTGTGTTAGGCGTTTTGTACATATTAAATCATGGAAATCCAGCAACCCTCAAAATGCCCTTGAAAAGTAGCTACAACCATGTTTTACTGATGAGAGAACAGCTGGTTATGTGGTAGAGCTTAGACTGGAAGCCAGTCACTAGAGTCTGTTCTCTTAGTCATCACTATGATTAATGCCTTTCAAGAATGAATGAGTGAATGCATGGATGGATGGATGGCTGGATGGATGAATGAATGAATGAATGAATGAATGAATGAAAGAAATAATTTTGGTTTGAGATCCTCCACACTAGAATGTGAGCATGTTTTCTTTGATGACTTCCTACACTTGGTGAGCACTTTATTACGAGCTAAAATAAGGACTATTTACTGAGCACTTATGTGCCAGGCACTATGCAAAAATTATACATGCATTATTTCAGTTGTTTATATAGCCATAAACCAAGTTAGTCTGTGAACTCGTTGAGATGGGGGCCTTGACTTATTCATCTTGGAACCCACAGTGCTCAGCCTATTGTTTGTCTTCAATAAATCTGCTTTTCCTTTTCTGTCCTTTCACTCCATATTTAAGTGCAATTTTAATTGCTTAAGTGCAGGGAGAAGGAGTAGGTGACCTTTTAAGAACTTCCAGAAGCTGTAATTCTGAATGTCCAATCAAACTGCTGTTAACTCAGACTGAATTTTAGTATGTAGCAGCAGGCTCAGTTAATTGAAAGATTGTCCTTAAATTCAAAAAAGGCTGATGCAGAAAGATGCTTATAATTTTCAGCCAAATGTACTTTCCCTAAAATGTGCTTTCACATGCCTAATGAAGTTGTTTACTCTGATACTCCATCCACACTGAAAAGAGTTGGAAATATATAATTTTAAAGGGGAGATATTGTTGCAAGACTTTTATGGTTATTTATCTGGGTTCTAATCCACCTGAAATGATTCTGTCCTCAGGCATGCCTTAGGCCAAAACAATGTGAGAAGAGCTAAGGCTGACCATAACCCCCAGTTCCCCATATCTTTCTATTTATAAAACTAACATCATAAAGAGTGGTTGCAAAATATTGAGGTTCAAAATTAGTTGCAATAAAATAAATTCTAAGCATATAATAGGGCATTAAAAAAAGTGATTGCTACAATACAAGTCAAATCACCTACAGTTAAATATATACATATAATATATATTACTTATAAAGCTATTAATCCAATTTAACAACATCTAGGGCATTTATGTTAAGAAATTGCCAAAAAGCACTAAATGGAATTTACAGAGATGAATAAAAAGCTTAATTATGAAGTAGACTTGGGATATTCCAGTTGGTAAATGAGGCTGTGAAATTGCCTTTTGTTAAAGAGGAGTATTAATGACTATGTTAGTACTGGACTAATATTTTATGATACTTAGTCTGCTGGTATGTGAAATGCTTCATACATCATCCTAAATGATAGTTTAGAAATAGTTTTAATGCCTATTTTATACCTTGCTAATGAATTACAATCTGTTGATACTGAATATCTGTTAGAATAATTAAAAAATACCATATGTATGGTTAATGATAATCAAGAGAGATTATTGAAGCTTGCACAATGTCTTTTTAATCAGCGTATTCTGATTTGCGATATGGATGTGATATCTGATCAGATGGAAATCTGTACGCCGGATCCCGAGAGTCACCAACACACGTTTAGACGCCAAAAATACTCACAATTTGACAACAACATGGCAGAGAGGGCAAGGGAAACTTGATCTATCAATATTTACTTTCAAAGAAGCTGAAGTTTGAATATAAAAAGAAGGAAACACAGTATTCCTTGCAAAGGGAAGCTTTGTAAAATGAATTTGCATTTAATTAGAGGAGGAAGTTCTACTATATTCATTCCTTCTGTGTTCCTCCACAGGGCAGTTCTGTCTCCCTTTGCTTCCTCCATGAGGGGTTAGCCCACAGTTTAGCTCTTACCTATTTGGTCTCTTGTTAACAACTGCTTTGAATTTCGGGGTTACATCTTCAACTTTTATCTTTATGTGAATGATACTTAAATCCCACATTCTCAACCTTGGCTTTCACAACTTCAGCCTCCTACCTCTCACTTCTAGAGGAGCATTCCAACTGGATTTCCCAGCTATCCCTTCAGTTATTTAGTGTCTAAAATTGGACGTGTCGTTCTTCCTCTCTTTTAGGCACATCTCTCTGTCAGTAACTCCCAGCCTAGTGTTCCAGCTCAGTCCCGGAGAGCTTTTTTCTGTCAGAATGGCCACCTCTCTTTCCCACCGAGGCCTGAGAAACTCAGGGTATCTGCTTAGTGGGTGCTATGAATGCTAGGCTGGTGTCATAGCTAGCTGAGACCAGGGTAGATGCTGGAGATAAACAGATGAATAAAATCTACTTCCTGCTCTCAAGGAGTTCTCAGACCTACATTTCAGTTTCCTTCCCTGTGTCGTTAACCATATAACACTACGGCGTGACACTCTATGAATATGGGCAAAGTGCATCAAAGGCCTTGGGCTTAGGCGTTTTGGAGAACTTCCATAAGAAGGAATCCCGGAAGAGTCTAGATTTATACAAGTTTTGAAGGCTAAGATTTCCATTGAGAAGAAGTGGGTGGGAAACTTTGCAGACAGAGACTTGCATGACAAAAATTAGAATTTCTCTGTAATTCTGCTTGTATTTTTTCACTTCTGCTCATATATACTGCTAAAACCTAGTCTAGACTTGAAGAATACACTCACTACTGGTCATGGCAATCTCTTCAGGTTCTGGTTTTAGGCTTAGTCTTCTTCCAACCTATAAACACGATATACACTGACTTTCCCAAATTTGTTTACATTCTATAATATTTTATCATAATACAGTTCAGAAATCTTAACCTGGAAATCAGTGCCCGACTTCCCCAGATTTATAGTCTGACATTCAACTTCCATCGTAATCATTCTTGTAACCATTGTAACCATCCTTATCAATAGAATGTGGTGAACAGTAAATAAATAAAACAAGAAACCCAAGAAAATTTATATGTTCTCCAAAAGGAGCCTGCTTGTTGTTTTCTAAGGATTCAGTGTATGTGGGGTGGTGGATTATGTAGCTTATAGTTCTAGAGTAAAGAGAGACCTGAGTTCCAATCCTGACTATGAGACATTGGGCTAGTTATTCCACCTCTCAATGCGTTGGAGACCTCATTTGAAAAGGAGATGATTGTAAAAGGAGATGATTTGTAAATACGTACCGTTTGTGACTCTGAGCCAGGAATTCTTTCAGGCATTAGGGATGTTGTGCTTGAACAAGTCTCAGCCTTCCTGGAGCTTCCATTAAAGAAGTAAACAAGTTAATGAGTGAGGTATGTTTCCATAATGACACGGTCACTAAGAGAATGAATCAGACTAATATGAGAGTGGGAGACAGAGGATGAGAGTTGTAGGAAGGCCACTTTAGATAGTGTGGTCATGAATGGGGTCATGGTGGTACGAATCTCCTAGAGTTTCTGTGAAGATAAAATGAGATAACAGTGCCAGATTGATAGTGGCCCTCCAACCCTAGTTATGATATTATTCCTGTTTGTAAGTCTCTGAATCTTGACTTATACTATTTTCCCCATCTGGTATGTGCATCCTTCTCTCTGCTCATTCCTTGCAACTTCTTCAAGGCATGTTTGAAGCCCTGCCTCTTTCACAGTGTTGCTTCCTTCAAGTCTTGCATTATGCGTTCCAAACCTCAGGAATCAACAGTGCTCTGACCTAAAAGTACTTGCTTACATTGGGCATTTCGTCATGAGCAGCCTTGAGACCTCTCTTGACACCCATTAATTTATTGAATTAATTATTATTATTTTATTAAATTATTAATTTATTATTAATTGAATTTTTGTATTATGATTTAACTTTCCTGAAATAAGTATTTGTTCTTCCCAAGTCATATAGAGGTTCTCGAAGGATAGGGCAAGACCTGTGCTTTGGGCTTAAAAAAAATGGAGAGATTATATATGTTAAAGAGATTTAATAGATTATATAATGTTAAAGAGATTTAATAGATATTTACCTATACATTAACAAAATACTTTCAAGCCTTGACTAAAAGCCCCTGTTGTAGAAGGAATTACTCTGCATGTGGAGTTATGTGGCCTGGAGACCTGGAGATCAGTATGGGCAGTTTAGATCAATATTTAGATTGGCCTTCAAAATTTGAGGATAAAATTCACACAAAAAAATTCTACTTTGATGGCTTCTTCCCACTGTGAAAAATGTATCCTGTTCTGTAGCACTTTCGATAGTTTTTTTTTTTGTTTTTGTTTTTTTTTTTAAGATTTTATTTACTTATTTGAGAGAGAGAGGCTATACAAGCAGGGGGAGTGGGAGAGGGAGAAGCAAACTCCCCATTGAGCAGGGAGCCTGATGCAGGGCTTGATCCCAGGACTCTGGGGTCATGACCTGAGCTGAAGGCAGAGGCTTTAACCCACTGAGCCACCCAGGTGCCCCTCGATAGCATTTTATATGCTTATCAGAATACCATATTCTAACCACAAAGGTGATGCCACGTGTAGTGCCCTGAGAGTGAGATTTACATTCCTAATTGGAAATGCTGTTTATTTAAAGGACATAGACAATTGGAAGAGCATGGGAGTTTAGGACTATACATTATTGCTTTGCTGCAGGAAAAAAAAAAAAAAGGCTGAAAAAAAAATGACAGCCACAGCACTTTATGTCCACAGCTATCATCTCGATGAAGCTATGGTGTCTGGTTCATTTCCCAAATTAGGTAATTGCAGCCATGAAGAAGTACTGATGTTTCCTCGGTGTCAGGGAGTCAATAACATCATCTTTGTATACAGAGCACAGCCCAGAAATGCTAAAGTTTCTCTGTATTTTTCGGCATAATTCTCTTTTCATGAAATGAACTCTTACCCACCAGAACAGACAAATACCACACCAGCTCTTCATGTACACAGCCAGAGAAGGGCAAGCAATTTTTCAGCATCTGAGGTGCAGTTACTATCAGTTGTGTGTGTGTGTGTGTGTGTGTGTGTGTGTGTGTGTGTGTGTTTAAAGCATTTATCTAGTGTCTTTTGTTTCATGTTCACTTGGTGTTTCTTAGACACAAAACAAAAGCTTCAAAAAACACAGGGGCAATATGGTAGAAAAGGAAACTAAAGAAAAACCAAAGGGTAGAAAATAAAAACCATAAAAAAAATCAGCATCCAGGAATAACCATTTCTGGTCTCTTTTTACGCATTTGCTCACATTAATTTCTATGTGTGAACGTACACAGTTTTATAAAGTTTGGATTTTAGTCAAACTGTTGGTGACCTGCTTTTCTCTTAATAATGTTCAGTGAACATTTCCATGTCCCCAAATACGCCACAGTAGTGTCGTTCTTAAGGTTTCCTGGATCTCTTTTATAGACATGCCTGAATATATTTAGCTAATACCCTGCTTTTG
This sequence comes from Meles meles, assembly GCF_922984935.1. Lineage (NCBI taxonomy): Eukaryota > Metazoa > Chordata > Mammalia > Carnivora > Mustelidae > Meles > Meles meles. The sequence continues at coordinate 66,287,280 of NC_060068.1, forward strand.
TTCATTTATTATGTTTTCAGTTTTCTTCTCTACAATTCAAGAATCAATACAGATTGAAGTTTAATGTAGTCTTCGTTTTTCTTCTGATTCTTGTCATTTCACCTGTGTGTGTTCATGAACACACACATATATATATGCATATATACACACACACATTAGGCATAGCTTCTAAGTCACTACTAACATTTAGCTACGTAGTTATCAATCCATGATCCCTTATATGGAAAATCTGAGGGCAGATGTGTTATTATAATTTAGAGTTTTTAGCCTTTATAGAGTGTGTGTACCATGTGTTCTGTGCATTGTCAGCAGGGTCTGAGGCAATATCCAGAAATCAAACTTACAAATATTCTAAAATAAAACGTAGGGGCACTCACACTTAATGGTTAAATTAGTTCATGTAATTTGAGTCACATTTTGCCACCGCAGGAATTTTGGAATTATCTTATGAAAATATTTGGTTTTCAGATCTGTTTGGGTCTTAGAATTGTGGATAAAAGATTGGAAACCTGTAGTACTGATAAAATGCATTTCAAATGCAGACTGATATTTAGAGTCAAATGGTGAAACTATAATGCAGTTTGCATTTTATACTTTCTTATTTCAATAAAATAATATCAAACATTCCTGGAGGGGAAAATCTACTTAATATACCTCTTTTCGTTTTCTCTAAATTTGGTCTTACAAAGGGGCACAAAATTCTTCCTGGTCTAAATCTAATTGAAATCACAAGAGCTTTTGAATTTTTTTTTTTTAAAGATTTATTTATTTGACAGATAGAGATTACAAGTAGGCAGAGAGGCAGGCAGAGAGAGAGGAGGAAGCAGGCTCCCTGCCAAGCAGAGAGCCCGATGCGGGGCTCGATCCCAGGACCCTGAGATCATGACCTGAGCTGAAGGCAGAGGCTTTAACCCGCTGAGCTACCCAGGCACCCCACTTTTGAATTTCTTAAGGACTACCTCTTTCTCCCTTCCTCTCTCCCTTCCTCCCTCCCTCCCTTTCTCTATTTCTCTTTCTTTCTCTTCCTTTCTTCCTTTCCTTTCTTTCTTTCCTTTATTCTCTCTCTCCCTCTCTCTTCTTCTCTCCCTCTCTCCTCCTCCCTTCCTTCCTTCCTCCCTTCCTCTCCTCGCCTTTCCTGTCCTTTCTTTTCTTTCCTCTCTTTCTCTTTCTCTCTCCCTTTTACTCCCCTCTCTTCCTTTCTCCTTCCTTCCTCCCTTCCTTCCTTCCTTCCTTCCTTCCTTCCTTCCTTCCTTCCTTCCTTCTTTCTTGACAATTAGGCCTAATCTAGAATAATCAAATTTTGTATTGCACATAAACCTTTCAGTTTAGGAATTATTTGAGGATTCTGAGCAAAGCATATAAAGACAACTAGCAGGTAGGAGAACAGAAAACCCAGTGAGTGTGATTCTAGCTGCATGACATGGTCTGTACAGGACTTACAGGAAGAGCCCCACCCACCACACCATGGATGGAGCCCTCATCATGAACAAGATGCTCACCCCAGGGGTCATACAAACTTGTGTCTACTGGGGGATCTTGCAGGATATGTAGACGGATCCTCTAGCTGCTGGGGGTAATGAACCCCAATAAATGCCTGTAAGTGCAATGTGAGACAACCCAGGTGTAGCTCTTCTGAGCACCTGCAGCAGCAGCGGCAATAACACGCGAGGAGAACAAGGCTCCATGTTGCTTCTTTGTGGAGCAGCTCCCCGGTCCAGCCTGCAGCAGAGGAATGAAGATTTCCAATCCAGAAGAAATGAATGGAAATCCTAATACTTCTTGGGTTTAAGTGAAAGAAGATCAAATGGGCAATTGACATTTTTTCCCCTACAGATATATGGATCAGGGGGATTCAATGACTGCTCTCTATTTATCCATATATGGTTGAGAGTCCATGGCTCTTTAAGTAGCTTTCTGTTTCAGAATTGCCAACTTGGAACACCATTATTTCCATCTAAAACATTAAAATGTCTCATAAAAAATAAAGGATGTTACAGCCCTATATCTTATTTTTTTAAGGGGAGTGCTGTTGGACCCCAAACCAAGATTTTTGAATTACGGTTAATAAATATACAAATCTTATCAATCCAAATGTAAATAAATAGATTGCATTTTCCAAAGGGAAAAGTAGTGATACAAATGCCATTATATTGTTATTATATATTAATATTATTATTATTATTATTATTAGGTCCTGTTTTCTCTAGCAGGATTTTCTGTCTGAAATGGCTGTAATCAGTTCTGAAAGCAGAGGAGTCTACAGCCTGATGATAGGTCAGGAATTGACAGAGCCCCAGGAGCACGCTCTAGGAAGTATCCCAGGGATAGATGTGAAATTAAAAAGTAGAAAAACAGGTTTTTTTGTTTTTTTGTTTTTTTGCCTCTGTTCACTGTCCTGTACATTAAAGTCTGTAAGCGTTTTAGCATGCCTGTAGCTTTCATGAAATTTAGATGACAAATCAATAGAAGTTTGGCATCTTTCTTCACAGGAAGCGTATGATCATTGAGGCAGAGGGAAAAAACAAACATGTAAAGACAACCTCAAGTCAATAAAATACATGATTAGTTACATATGATTAGTATGTAAGTTATGGCAGGAGTAATGCTCCGTCTAAGGAATTATCTTTGAAATGCAGACAGGACAACTCTAGTTCATAACTGTCTCCAGGGGCTCAGGGCTGGAGGAGGAGAATCACAAAGGGAGAGGACGGGACACTGGTAGGAATGTGGGCAGGAGAGGAGAGAGGTCATTCCAGGTGGAGAGTGACTAGGTGAGCTATGCACCGCTGGAAAGACATCAGTGCTCCTATGTCTCCTCCTGCAGCAGTTTCCATGTTGTGTGTCATGAGTAATTTATCTTTGGGTCTTCAAAGTAATTTGAGTTCATCATTTTTGGAGGCACAGTCTTTGTTAAAAGGCACACCAGTAACTTCCAAAAAGGTATTAAATTAACTGTGTATTATTTACCGCAAGTGTATTTCTCTGGTATAAATCTGCCTGATTTATGCAGCAGGATGAGAAAACAGTTTATTGCCATTATATATTGTTTAGGGATGAAGGTTATAATCTGTCACAATATCTCTTTGAGTCCAAATTCTGGCTAATTAATTCTTTTTATGATGATAAATTTCATTTTATGCTTCACTTGTATTATATTTTATCTCATAAAATATAAATGTAATAAATGTAATAATAAATGAATATAATAAATATAATATGAACAAATAATTATTTTATGATTCACTTTTACTATATGATTCATATTTGAGTGGGTGTTTCTGATAATGTGCTAGCTTTCCTAATATTTATTTTTAATAAAAAAGAGATGGCTGAATTGATCATGATTAAGGTATAGTGTGGGGTTGAAGAACAGATCAGAAAGCCTGGGATTTCAGTTGCGGGTTCACCACTTGCAGCTAGCTCGATGGTTCGGGCAGGTTGCTTAACTTTTCTAGACCTCAGTTTTCTTATTCGTATAATAGAAATAGTAATGGTACCTACATTTGCTCTCAAGGTGAAATGAGGTAAGTAAGACGTGTGGTTGCACTGCCTGACCTATGAGATATTTTCACAACGGGCTGATTATTTCTCTTGCTATTATTGTGAAGATGTTAATTATGATGCCTTTAGTTTTAACTGCTATGGAATCTAGTGACTTTACCAATGATTTCACTTCTTTGAGTGACGTTTTCTCCAGTTGCACAATTTTGTTAGAAGGTCTTTGAATTTCCTTAGTTGGAAAGTACTATGAATCCATTCTGCGTTTCTAAAAGCCGTTCAACAAAATCCTTAAGTGAAAAGAGAAATTGCCTTTAATAACATAACAAGTATGTTTTGACATTTGGCATTTTTTTTCTGGGTTAAGAAACTAAAGATAACTAAAAATCATTGGGGTTACAGTAATACAAATGTAAACTCTCAGTATCTGTGGAGAATGGGTTTGTTGAGGCTAGCTACTGAATATGCGCCATTCCTTGCAGATTGTCCTGATTTCTTAAGAACATGGACATTCAGAATAAACTGTGTTAATACCTTGAAATGTCATGGTTAATATTGTTATTTATCATAGGCCATATTTTCTTATTATAGAAAGAATAGCCCTTCAGTGGTAACAGAGAAAACTTTCATTTGGAGCTATTTTGGGGAGTGATTTTTTTAAAAATATTTTATTTATTTATTTGACAGAGAGAGGTCACAAGTAGGCAGAGAGGCAGGCAGAGAGAGAAGGAGAAACAGGCTCCCCACCGAGCAGAGAGCCCGATGCGGGGCTCGATCCCAGGGCGCTGGGATCATGACCTGAGCCGAAGGCAGAGGCTTAAACCACTGAGCCACCCAGGTGCCCCGAGTGATATTTATTATTAAAATATTTTATTAAAATAAAATCAATCATCACATGAGGAGCAAAACTACCATCTGCAGAGTCATTAAGCTTAGTGGGGTGTGTGGACTTTGGAATCAAATACCACAGGTTCATTTCAGGATACCCCTTGCTGCCATGTTGGGCAAGTTGTTTAACCTCTCTATACGGTCCTTGCTGTCTTTGAGAGAAAAAAAAAGTTACGCATATATAAATATATTACAAATATATAAAACAGTTTTATTGAGATATAATTCACATCATACAACTTGCCCACTTGAGGTGCACAAGTCAATGGCTTTTAAATATATTCACAGAGTTTTGCAATGTTTGCCACAACAAATTTTAAGACATTTTCACTACCCTCAGAAGAAATCTCAGGCCCAGTAGTAGTCACTGTCTGTTCCCCAAACCTCAACAGTCGTAGGGAACTTCTTCCCTACTGTTTTAATAACTTTGTTGATTCCGGATATTTCATCTGAGTGAAATCATGTGACATTTATCTTTTGCATCTAGTTTCTTTCATTTAGCATAGTAGTGACAAGGTTCACCTATATTATAGCATTTATCAGCAGTTAATTCCTTTTACCTGTCAAGTAATATTTCTTGGATGGATATATTGTATTTTATTTACCTAGTCATCGGTTAATAGATATTTGGGTTATTTCCACCTTCTGGCTATTTATAAATTTCTCTCCAAGTTTTTGTGTAAACTTGTGTTCTCATTTCTCTTGAGTACATACCTAGGGAGGGAATTGCTGGATCATAAAACATATGTTTAATCTTTCAAGGAAGTGCCAGGTACTGCACCACTTTCCATCCCTGCCAGCCATGTGCATGGGTTTTGATTTCTCTACAGCCTCACCGACACTTGCTATTACCTGTCTTCTTGATTATAGCTGCCATAGTGGTGTGAAGTGGTATCTCATTATGGTTTTCACGTGCATTTCCCTGATAGTTAATAATCTTGAGCATCTTTTATGTGTTTATTGACCATTTGTATGTCCTTGGATAAATGTCTATTCAGATCCTTTGTCCATTTTTAAATTGGATCATTTCTTTAATATCATAAGTTTGAGATAATTATCTGAGTACATTAAGTACTCAGAATGGCATCTGGTATACAGTAGATGTGCAATAATATTAAGTATTAGTATTATAAGCTCATTTAAACTATGCTATTTCATTGAAAAATCTACAAAACTTTAAGGTTTTATTTTGAGAAAAAGAGATGACTAAGGGAACTCAACTGCAAAGAGGAAATGAACTTGATTTTTATTGTTCCTTATTCAATGTTTAATTGTTTTCTCCCCAGGGATTATTGTAATGGACTTAATTAAAATAAATTAATAAGAGTTTTTGTACTCTTCCTTCTTTAAAATAAATCCAACTTAGTAGTTGAAAGCCATCCTCAAAATAAACTATTGCTATATAGAATAGGGAAAAGCAATTTAATGAATAGATTTGTTTATCATGATAAAAAGATTTTTATTTTTTTATTTTTTTTTTCATTAATCCTAATTGCATGTTTATTATTCCCTTCATTTTTTTTCCCATTTTATTTATTTTTTCAGCGTAACAGTATTCATTCTTTTTGCACAACACCCAGTGCTCCATGCAAAACGTGCCCTCCCCATTACCCACCAAATGCTCACTTTATGTATATATGTTAAAAATATAAGCTATTCTGAGAGCGAACTGTTTCACTTTAATAATTGCAACAAGTCTTTTTCTTACTATTTCAAGTTATGAGATGTTTCATTTCTATTTTATAAACTCAGAACAAGATTCTTTTTGAGAACGCTGACACATCATGGAAGGCATAGATTAAAGTCATGTTTACAGATGCAAGTTCTATCATTTTTAAAATAAAATAGGATATTTTCATTTTTAGCAAAATCATTTCCTGTATAACCATTATGATCACAGAAAAGAAGATGGAATGAGCATTTGGAGTCATAGAAGGTAAACAGGAATAGCCATTAGCTGCTAATGGAAAAAAGTTCAGCAGGGGCATTAAATCTGTACTACAGAGCCACCAATTTGTATTTTATCATATTGATAATGAATGCCAACATTACCATTGAAACGAAACTAGGCATTCTCCCTTTAATCCCAATAGAGAGTTTAAATCAATAATGCCCACATTATCCATCTACATGCATATCTGTATATGCACATGTACTTTTAAACTACAAAATCATATAATGCATTTCACTTTCATTTCAAATCTTTAACACAGTGATGTACTTCTCTGTTCTTCCAATCAATTTATTCTGTTAGTGTTTTTCAGCATTTTAAATCCCTGAGCTAAGTCAATAATGTTGATTACTTACCATAAGCACTGTAAACGCTATTCTAATACAGGTTATTTGCAATTTGACATCCTCATCTATATGCATTATTCTGCTAGGAAAATTAAATGAAACCCTTGATTTAGAATCTGAAACACTTAGAAGTAATGATCCTGTTTACTGATTGACTGAAGTTGTGGTTTTTAAGCACTACTTAATAGAGGAAACAAAAAGCAATATTCAAATAAAATGGAAGCATCTGAGTTACTTTAGAAAGCATTCATAGTCAAAAAATAATAGACTTTTATTTTATTTTTCCCTGCTTATGCCTCAGTGCTGGTTAGCCAACGTTGTTATTTAGCTCAATATTACCCATTTTTTTGAGACACACAATCTTTCCAAACTGAAATTTAATGAATCCTATCTAAAAGCAATTCCGAGATTAGAACATTTGCATAAATCAAGTTTTCGTTACATATTTGTTGAAAATGCATTATTGAAGTGTACTTCTAAAATATCTTTAATACGTATTTTTAAAAAAGTGTGAGTTTTATTTACAGTCTAACTTATCTTTTACAATATTATGTATATGACAGTGCAGGGGCATTTATCATAGATCTCCTTCTTTCTGAGTTTAGTGAGATAATGTAATGTTTAAGGATATTTGTAGAAATTTTCATTAAAAAAATAAAATTACAGAAAAGCCTTCCTTGAAAATTGAAGCAACATTGAAAATGCTTTTGTCTTCTTTATCTTCTGTCTGTATAGTTGGTCTCAATCCTCTCTTTCAAATGGGAATATCCTCTAAAAATCAACCAATCACATTTGACTACACTAGGGGTAGATGGATGTTTAACATTTGACTTAGTCTCATGGTGCTACTGAAAACTAGAAATGAATAAACTTATTTCAGAGAAGACAAAATAAAAATAAAGCTCCCAAAGTATAGTGTTTCAAGTTGAACAAAATGTAAATAACAAAATAACTGAGGAATCATAAAATACTATTTGAAATCTATTTGATTCTAAATAATTTCTTGTATAAAGGATTAATTTACATTGAGTTGAACATTTGAGTTTACTGATATTTCCAAATAGTAAAAACGTCTTTGTCCCTAAGACTTCTGTCTTCCAGTTGAAGTACATTAGACAAAATAGAGGTATTATGCATTATTTTGATTATATGCTGCCATGAAAATTAAGTAGACTATCAAATACTTGAAATAATTAAAATACTAATCAGATATTAAAACCCCAGATAGATTCTCATTTCTAGATCTGTAATATCTGGTTTGTGTAGTTTTATTTATTTTTATTGTCGATTTCATTAATTTTACTTTAATTTTTTAGAAAGTAGTGGAGACATAAAGACAATTCGCATACAGTATTTACGTTGGGGCAATCAAAAAGAAATTATGGCTAGACAGTCTTCAGGAGGATACCTTCAAGTGAAATAAGCAGTTTTACCTTAGAGCAAGCAAACAGTAAACATTCCTACTCTCTCTTATTAGGCTGCTGTAAAGATTAAAGGAAGAACTTTAATATGGCAAAGTGGAATGAAGGTTCACTAAGTCAGGGAGCGACAAACAAAAGTTGTCATTGAACTTTACCTGTAATGTACAATGTTGGAAGGATCTGAAGGACAATTTTGCTTTGTCTTTTAATGTACTACTTGTTCCAGTTGGACATTCAAGGGAGATACAGCCTTAGAAGGAGGAGCTGGAATTTAAAGTACATGCTATACAAACAAACATGTATGTGTGTGCATATATATTTAATTTTGAAAACATTGGGTCAAGAAAATAAAGACTTGAATAAATACATGGCTTTCTAAAACAATTCAAAAGTTAAACAGTGTAAATTAGAGCATGCTTTACACACATACACGCATGCATGTGTAAAGCACATTTCCATTTTCTAACCTGGTGGGTCAAGAAAATGAAGGTTTAGTATAAATAAGTCAAACCTTTTTAAACAAACAATTCAGGAGTTAAACAGGTTAAATTAGGACATGCTTAGTGGATGAGGACAAGTATTTCTTTTCAACACTATTAATGGAAAAAAAATAAGATAGGAGACACAGAACTGTGTCCTTTAGGCTTAGAAGGGGAAATGCCTGTAGGGGTTCTGTGTTTTGTTAAGTACTTAGAGTTGGTCAACACCTAGAGATGATAAGGAGATTAAGTCCTGATTAAACTCCTATCAGTAGAATTCAGATCCCTGATCTGGCCGGACAGGAACCCTAATCAAGTGCTCTTGTCTGTCTGTCATTGGCTCAGTATCAGATCCAATCAGTCACCCTTTCCTCTGTCCAAACACAGCTCCTTCAACTTGGGTTGTTTATAAGTTAAATTCGAAAGTACTTGTCTTAGCTAGGTGTGTGGATTCCATCTATCTGTGCTTAGGTGAGATTTTGGCATGGAATAATAAGGACAAATACTAGGCTAGAAGATGCCTATAAAGATGAAGTTATTTTCCCCCTTGCCCAACAATTAGCAACGCTAGACTGTTTAGCAGAGATCAATTGTAATTGAGGAACTGAGAAAGGGCAATAAACAAATTACTGGTGCTTTCACTGAAGTCTGAAGCCTGTTGGTTTACAGAACCTCTGTTATTTAATCCAGAAGCCCTGGAGGTTGTAAATTATCCATTACAGTTGTCACTAGGCCCTTAAACAGAAGTTATGTACTAGTTTAAAGACACAGGAAAAGAGAGTCTCCTGGTCTTTGTCTCCCACAAAACACACTGTATAGAGTTGGATCAATTTAAAATAAAACACTAATCTTTTCAAGTGTTGTAAAAAAAAGTTTAGAGGGTCAATAGGATAAATAAGAAAATGTCATTGGGCCTCTTCTTCTAACTAAAAATCCGATCCAGAAGTTTCTTACCTATATTCTATCTGGAAGATCGTGCACCAGAATTTTACTTATGGTTAATATTAGCCTTGCTGGTGTGTGTTTGTTTGTTCTTTTTCAGTGAATGTGTATCATCCAAAAAAAAGTAATTTTATGTGCAGAATGGATGAAGGTATATTAACAGGTGCTTGGGTTTTGTTTTTTGTTTGTTTGTTTGTTTTTTAACTTGTAACTTCACTGAGGTAGATATACTTCGTTTAATTTTCATAGGAAATGTCTTATAGAATATGTCCCATAAAGTAGCAAACTTAAGCTTCCGTATTCTTAATGGAAATTTCCTTTAGCTGAAGAAAACTCCCTTATAAATACTACAATTAGTTTATTTAGTTGTGAATTTCCCTTTTTACTGACCAGAGGCTTCGCTCTCAGGACATTCATCCTTAGTAATAATTTAGAAAGGATGAAAGAACTTAATAGATATGCTCCTTAGAAATATGTCAATAATTGTAATAGTAAAATGATAATATTTCCACAAATAAGCAAAATGGGTATGCTAGATAAAATCTATAGCATTGCTTAGCATATTCCTTCTGTGTTCCACAAAATAAAACTTGAGATACCACTTTTCTTTTATAAGTCATTAAAGAAGAGCTATCTCTCATCTCCAGCAAATTCTGCTCTACCCTTTGCTTTTATTTCCTCAGCAGATCTTTTTTTTTTTTCATTTTATTTATTTTTTCAGCGTAACAGTATTCATTCTTTTTGCACAACACCCAGTGCTCCATGCAAAACGTGCCCTCCCCATTACCCACCACCTGTTCCCCCAACCTCCCACCCCTGACCCTTCTAAACCCTCAGGTTGCCCCAACCTCCCACCCCTGACCCTTCAAAACCCTCAGGTTGTTTTTCAGAGTCTCTTATGGTTCACCTCCCCTCCCCAATGTCCATAGCCCACTCCCCCTCTCCCAATCCCACCTCCCCCCAGCAACCCCCAGTTTGTTTTGTGAGATTAAGAGTCATTTATGGTTTGTCTTCCTCCCAATCCCATCTTGTTTCATTTATTCTTCTCCTATCTCCTACCCCCCCATGTTGCTTCTCCATGTCCTCATATCAGGGAGATCATATGATAGTTGTCTTTCTCCGATTAACTTATTTCACTAAGCATGATACGCTCTAGTTCCATCCACGTCGTCGCAAATGGCAAGATTTCATTTCTTTTGATGGCTGCATAGTATTCCATTGTGTATATATACCACTTCTTCTTTATCCATTCATCTGTTGATGGACATCTAGGTTCTTTCCATAGTCTGGCTATTGTAGACATTGCTGCTATAAACATTCGGGTACACGTGCCCCTTCGGATCACTATGTTTGTATCTTTAGGGTAAATACCCAGTAGTGCAATTGCTGGGGCATAGGGTAGTTCTATTTTCAACATTTTGAGGAACCTCCATGCTGTTTTCCAGAGTGGTTGCACCAGCTTGCATTCCCACCAACAGTGGAGGAGGGTTCCCCTTTCTCCACATCCTCTCCAGCATCTGTCATTTCCTGACTTGTTAATTTTAGCCATTCTGACTGGTGTGAGGTGATATCTCATTGTGGTTTTGATTTGTATTTCCCTGATGCCGAGTGACGTGGAGCACTTTTTCATGTGTCTGTTGGCCATCTGGATGTCTTCTTTGCAGAAATGTCTGTTCATGTCCTCTGCCCATTTCTTGATTGGATTGTTTGTTCTTTGGGTGTTGAGTTTGCTAAGTTCCTTATAGATTTTGGATACTAGCCCTTTATCTGATATGCCGTTTGCAAATATCTTCTCCCATTCTGTCAGTTGTCTTTTGGTTTTGTTAACTGTTTCCTTTGCTGTGCAAAAGCTTTTGATCTTGATGAAATCCCAATAGTTCATTTTTGCCCTTGCTTCCCTTGCCTTTTCCGTTGTTCCTAGGAAGATGTTGCTACGGCTGAGGTCGAAGAGGTTGCTGCCTGCATTCTCCTCAAGGATTTTGATGGATTCCTTTCTCACATTGAGGTCCTTCATCCATTTGGAGTCAATTTTCGTGTGTGGTGTAAGGAAGTGGTCCAATTTCATTTTTCTGCATGTGGCTGTCCAATTTTCCCAGCACCATTTATTGAAGAGGCTGTCTTTTTTCCATTGGACATTCTTTCCTGCTTTGTCGAAGATGAGTTGACCATAGAGTTGAGGGTCGATTTCTGGGCTCTCTATTCTGTTCCACTGATCTATGTGTCTGTTTTTGTGCCAGTACCATGCTGTCTTGATGATGACAGCTTTGTAATAGAGCTTGAAGTCCGGAAGTGTGATGCCACCAACTTTGGCTTTCTTTTTCAATATTCCTTTGGCTATTCGAGGTCTTTTCTGGTTCCATATAAATTTTAGGATTATTTGTTCCATTTCTTTGAAAAAAATGGATGGTATTTTGATAGGGATTGCATTAAATGTGTAGATTGCTTTAGGTAGCATAGACATTTTCACAATATTTATTCTTCCAATCCAGGAGCATGGAACATTTTTCCATTTTTTTGTGTCTTCCTCAATTTCTTTCATGAGTACTTTATAATTTTCTGTGTATAGATTCTTAGTCTCTTTGGTTAGGTTTATTCCTAGGTATCTTATAGTTTTGGGTACAATTGTAAATGGGATTGACTCCTTAATTTCTCTTTCTTCAGTCTTGTTGTTGGTGTACAGAAATGCAACTGATTTCTGTGCATTGATTTTATATCCTGACACTTTACTGAATTCCTGTACAAGTTCTAGCAGTTTTGGAGTGGAGTCTTTTGGGTTTTCCACGTATAGTATCATATCATCTGCGAAGAGTGATAGTTTGACTTCTTCTTTACCAATTTGGATGCCTTTAATTTCTTTTTGTTGTCTGATTGCTGAGGCTAGGACTTCTAGTACTATGTTGAATAGCAGTGGTGATAATGGACATCCCTGCCGTGTTCCTGACCTTAACGGAAAAGCTTTCAGTTTTTCTCCATTGAGAATGATATTTGCGGTGGGTTTTTCATAGATGGCTTTGATAATATTGAGGTATGTGCCCTCTATCCCCACACTTTGAAGAGTTTTGATCAGGAATGGATGCTGTACTTTGTCAAATGCTTTTTCAGCATGTATTGAGAGTATCATATGGTTCTTGTTCTTTCTTTTATTAATGTGTTCTATCACATTGATTGATTTGCGGATGTTGAACCAACCCTGCAGCCCTGGAATAAATCCCACTTGATCGTGGTGAATAATCCTTTTAATGTACTGTTGAATCCTATTGGCTAGTATTTTGGCGAGAGTTTTTGCGTCTGTGTTCATCAAGGATATTTGTCTGTAGTTCTCTTTTTTGGTGGGATCCTTGTCTGGTTTTGGGATCAAGGTGATGCTGGCCTCATAAAATGAGTTTGGAAGTTTTCCTTCCATTTCTATTTTTTGGAACAGTTTCAGGAGAATAGGAATTAGTTCTTCTTTAAATGTTTGGTAGCATTCCCCTGGGAAGCCGTCTGGCCCTGGGCTTTTGTTTGTTTGGAGATTTTTGATGACTGTTTCAATCTCCTTACTGGTTATGGGCCTGTTCAGGTTTTCTATTTCTTCCTGGTTCAGTTGTGGTAGTTTATATGTCTCTAGGAATGCATCCATTTCTTCCAGATTGTCCAATTTGTTGGCGTAGAGTTGCTCATAGTATGTTCTTATAATTGTCTGTATTTCTTTGGTGTTAGTTGTGATCTCTCCTCTTTCATTCATGATTTTATTTATTTGGGTCCTTTCTCTTTTCTTTTTGATGAGTCTGGCCAGGGGTTTATCAATCTTATTGATTCTTTCAAAGAACCAGCTCCTAGTTTCATTGATTTTTTCTATTGTTTTTTTGGTTTCTATTTCATTGATTTCTGCTCTGATCTTTATGATTTCTCTTCTCCTGCTGGGTTTAGGGTTTCCTTCTTGTTCTTTCTCCAGCTCCTTTACGCGTAGGGTTAGGTTGTGTACTTGAGACCTTTCTTGTTTCTTGAGAAAGGCTTGTACTGCTATATATTTTCCTCTCAGGACTGCCTTTGCTGTGTCCCACAGATTTTGAACCGTTGTGTTTTCATTATCATTTGTTTCCATGAATTTTTTCAATTCTTCTTTAATTTCCTGGTTAACCCATTCATTCTTTAGAAGGATGCTGTTTAGTCTCCATGTATTTGGGTTCTTTCCAGCTTTCCTCTTGTGATTGAGTTCTAGCTTCAGAGCATTGTGGTCTGAAAATATGCAGGGAATGATCCCAATCTTTTGATACCGGTTGAGACCTGATTTGTGACCCAGGATGTGATCTATTCTGGAGAAGGTTCCATGTGCACTAGAGAAGAATGTGTATTCTGTTGCTTTGGGATGAAATGTTCTGAATATATCTGTGATGTCCATCTGGTCCAGTGTGTCATTTAAGGCCTTTATTTCCTTGTTGATCTTTTGCTTGGATGATCTGTCCATTTCAGTGAGGGGAGTGTTAAAGTCCCCTACTATTATTGTATTATTATTGATGTGTTTCTTTGATTTTGTTATTAATTGGTTGATATAGTTGGCTGCTCCCACGTTAGGGGCATAGATATTTAAAATTGTTAGATCTTCTTGTTGGACAGACCCTTTGAGTGGGATATAGTGTCCTTCCTCATCTCTTATTATAGTCTTTGGCTTAAAATCTAATTGATCTGATATAAGGATTGCCACCCCAGCTTTCTTCTGATGCCCATTAGCATGGTAAATTGTTTTCCACCCTCTCACTTTAAATCTGGAGGTGTCTTCGCGTCTAAAATGAGTTTCTTGTAGGCAACATACTGATGGGTTTTGTTTTTTTATCCATTCTGATACCCTGTGTCTTTTGATTGGGGCATTTAGCCCATTAACATTCAGGGTAACTATTGAGAGATATGAATTTAGTGCCATTATTAGCCTGTAAGGTGACTGTTACTGCATATTGTCTCTGTACCTTTCTGATCTACTACTTTTAGGCTCTCTCTTTGCTTAGAGGACCCCTTTCAATATTTCCTGTAGAGCTCGTTTGGTGTTTGCAAATTCTTTCAGTTTTTGTTTGTCCTGGAAGCTTTTGATCTCTCCTTCTATTTTCAATGATAGCCTAGCTGGATAGAGTATTCTTGGCTGCATGTTTTTCTCGTTGAGTGCTCTGAATATATCATGCCAGCTCTTTCTGGCCTGCCAGGTCTCTGTGGATAAGTCTGCCGCCAATCTAATATTTTTACCATTGTATGTTACAGACTTCTTTTCTCGGGCTGCTTTCAGGATTTTCTCTTTGTCACTAAGACTTGTAAATTTTACTATTAGGTGACGGGGTGTGGACCTATTCTTGTTGACTTTGAGGGGGGTTCTCTGCATCTCCTGGATTTTGATGCTTGTTCCCTTTGCCATATTAGGGAAATTCTCTCCAATGATTCTCTCCAATAGACCTTCTGCTCCCCTCTCTGTTTCTTCTTCTTCTGGAATCCCAATTATTCTAATGTTGTTTCGTCTTATGGTGTCACTTATCTCTCGAATTCTCCCCTCATGATCCAGTAGCTGTTTGTCCCTCTTTTGCTCGGCTTCCTTATTCTCTGTCATTTGGTCTTCTATATCACTAATTCTTTCTTCTGCCTCATTTATCCTAGCAGTGAGAGCCTCCATTTTTTATTGCACCTCATTAATAGCTTTTTTGATTTCAACTTGGTTAGATTTTAGTTCTTTAATTTCTCCAGAAAGGGCTTTAATATCTCCAGAGAGGGTTTCTCTAATATCTTCCATGCCTTTTTTGAGCCCGGCTAGAATGTTCAGAATCGTCATTCTGAACTCTTGATCTGACATATTACCAATGTCTGTGTTGATTAGGTCCCTAGCCTTCGGTACTGTCTCTTGTTCTTTTGTTTGTGGTGATTTTTTCCGCCTTGTCATTTTGTCCAGATAAGAGGATATGAAGGAGCAAATAAACTACTAAAAGGGTGGCAAAGACCCCCGAAAAAAAATTGTAACCAAATCAGAAGAGACCCCAAATTGTGGGGGGGAGAAAGGGGATAAAAAACAGGTTCAGAAAAAAAAAAAAAATAAGAAAAAAAAAGAAAAAAATTTAAAAAATAAAACAAATAAAAAATATAAAAAAGAAAAAAATATATATTTAGATGAACTAGTCAAAAAACGTTAAAAAAGAAAAGGGTAAAATTTTTAAAAAATTTAGCAGAAGAAGAAAAAAGAGAAAAGAAAAAAAAATTGAAAAAAGAAAAAAAAAATTGAAAAAAGAAAAAAAATAATTGAAGTAGCCGCAAGACTAAAGAATCATGGGGAGAAAGCCATGAGTTCCGTGCTTTGCTTTCTCCTCCTCTGGAATTGCTCTGCTGTCTTAGGAATTGAATCTGCTTTCCTTGATAGATGAACTTCGTTCTGGCTGGATATTTTGTTGATCTTCTGGGGGAGGGGCCTGTTGTAGTGACTCTCAAGTGTCTTTGCCCGAGGCGGGATTGCACCGCCCTTACCGGCGGCCGGACTAAGTAATCGGCTCGGGTTCGCTTTTGGGAGCTTCTGTTCCCTGAACGCTTTCCGTAGAGTTCCGGAGGATGGGAATGAAAATGGCGGCCTCCCATTCTCCGGCCTGGAGGAGCCGAGAGCCTGGGGCCCCACTCCTCAGTGCGCCCCCAGAGGACAGCACCCAATCACTCCCGTATCCCCAGCCTCTAGCCGCGCTCCGAGCTCACCCAGCCCGCGACCGGTTCAAGGTAACCCCGAGCTGAGAGTTCAGACCTCGGCTCTGTCTCTGCAGCCGGCTTCTCTGTTCTAATACCTGCGAGCTCTGCGACACTCCGACACCCCTGATCCTTCTGTGACCCTGCGGGGCCTGGGGCCACGCTGGCCCTGCGTGGGCTTCACCCCAGTTTAGCCCCTGGAGCAATGTCCCTCAGTGGAACAGACTTTTAAAAGTCCTGATTTTGTGCTCCTTTCCTCCGCCGCTTGCCGGGAGCCGGCCCCTCCCCCCGCGGTCTATCTTCCCGTCGTTTTAGATTCACTTCTCCGCCAGTCCTACCTTTCAGAAAGTGGTTGATTTTCTGTTTCTAGAGTTGCTGTTCTTCTTCTCTTCGCTCTCCCGTTGGATTTGTAGGTGTTTGCAATGTTTAGATAAGCTATCGAGCTGATCTCCTGCTACCTGATGTAGTCTCAGGCTGCTACTTCTCCGCCATCTTGACTCCTCCCCTTCCTCAGCAGATCTTAATAGAAAAAAATTCACGGAAACGAGAAAAAACTTGATGACAGAAGCAACCCTTTGGAATAGGGGGCAAAATCCTTTTCTCTAGTTTGCACTGCAGGCTTTTCTCTTTTTTCTTGTGTTTTTTAGAAACCGTGTCTCCCCCCGCCCCATCCCCTCATATTCTTTTCCCATCTAATATACAGACTTGCTGTTTATTGAGGTGTAAGTGTTGTTCATTGAATGAAATCGGGAGTCACAACAGAATTGTGACAAGTCATCCTGGGAACTGACAATGCAAAGTACTACCAGAGTCTGCAATATAGATTTTTGTTTTATTACAGCAGAATAGAACAAGTAGTCCAAAGTAATTTTTGTTTATTTTATTTTTTTTTCAAAGTAATTTTTTTAAAAAGAATAATTTCTGTGCTTTTGAATGTTGGCTATGTCTGGGGGGAAAAGTATAAACTGGATGTCAGCATGGCCGAGAAGGCTGTTGTAACCGCCATAGGTCTTAATGGTTATGAGCGGCTGCACATTAAATTTAGGTGGGATGGGCCATGTTGATTATGAAGATAGTCGAACAGATTATGTGAACAGAGTGGGGCACTCTATTGTTCTACTGATTACATATGAATCTCTTTACTGGACCAAGGTAGGTGCCCATTGAATTAAATTAGTCATGTGAGTGCCATCTTTTCACTTTGGTTATATTATTTGCCCAAAATTATTATCAGGTGGTTTCCATGAACTACTTAAAGAGTCTCAGGAAGAAGTAAGATGCACATTTTACTGGCTATTGATGAAAAGCTTTTAATTATTCCAAGCAAAAAAGAGATGCATTCCTCTTTCTTCCTGCTTCACTTCCTCCTTCTCCTTTTTCTTCCTACAAAAGTAATAATAATGATGATGATGTTTATAAATAAAAAGCAGTAATAGTAGTCTCTTTGTTTTTTTTAATTTTTAAAATTTTTATTATTTATTTATTTTTTAAAGATTTTATTTATTTATTTGACAGAGAGAGATTACAAGTAGGCAGAGAGGCAGGCAGAGAGAGGGGGAAGCAGGTTCCCCGCTGAGCAGAGACCCTGACTTGGGGCTTGATCCAAGGACCCTGAGACCATGGCCCCAGCCGAAGGCAGAGGCTTAACCCGCTGAGCCACCCAGGTGCCCCATTACTTTCTCTTTGAAAGTAACTAAGATTCTACATCCATTTTAAAAATAGGCAGTCTTCAATTGCATCTACCATGGAAAATATTTTCCTTATCAAATAATAATTTTACCAAATAAATATTTCACTTGATAGTGTTCAAATAGGTGAAGAAGAAATTTCCAAACCAAATGCTAGTTTTATTCAGATGTGTTTTGATCATTGTGGCAAAGACTACCTTGTGGTATGAGCACAGCAAAGGATTCATTGCTATTAAGGACCAGCCCCACAGTCCCTGCAAGGTGTTCTTAGGTGCCAGCGATGTCTAATCACTAACAATTTAGCAGACAGTTAGCATCAATTTGCCTGATTAGGCCGTAAACAAACATTTAATATAGCAAAAGCTTCAAAACTGTTCTCGGCTGATCTGTCCTGACCATGCTATATTTGTCAACAACTAAAGACTAACAAAACTGGGGTGTCTGCACCTGAAATGCACTCACGGCCAGATCATTTACTCTCTCCTAGATCGCTGCCCGTGACATTTCCCATTGCTGTATGTCGTTTCTGTGTATCTTTGCCGCCCCCTTAGAACGTCTGCCTCTTGGGACTTGCTTAGATATGATATGAATACCATTAGACCATAACTTTGCTTTTCCATCCAGGATGCTAGTTCTTATTCGAGAACCGGGCTCAGAGGGTATCTGGATAAGAGTATCCTTTGCTTATCTCTGTAGTACAGAACATTGGCAGAAGTAATAGAAGCTTTTCATACTCTTTTATTCTTAAGATCAGTATCGTTTTACAGTATTCTTTCTACGTGATCTTTTTTGTACATTTAAGAATATTTTGATTACATTAAATAAGACTGCTGATTTTGCTACTTTTTTTAAGGGATCTCCAAGTACGTACAAACCATACATTGTAGGTAGAGAAAAAGTGTACCTTGATTTTGCATCTACCCTCTCACACCCAAGCTGGAAACAACTGACATATTTTGTCTTCACACCCTTGGTTCCATATATGCTTATTTGTTTTAAAAACTTGTATCGTCAGACTCTCTCTTTAGATTTAAAATGCTGTTGAATATGACTCTTTGAGGAGAGAGCGTGCTCAGAACGTAGACAGGAGACGGTGGGCCAAGCATGCTAAGTGTACCATAAATTTCCTAATTTTCCACCTAAAACAAGGAGATGTGGTCACTAAAAAATAAAATATGTATGTAGGACGTAATGTACTCTTGCTTTGTCAAGCTGTTTGCTATAGTTTCCAAGATCATAATGTTACTCTAACTCTGAAAAGTGATGTAATCTGGTAGTATTAGTTCCAATAAAGACATTTACATAAAAAAAAAACTGGGGTGCCTGGGTGGTTCAGTCATTTAAGCATCTACCTTCTGCTCAGGTCATGATCCCAGAGTCCTGGGATCCAACCCCACATTGGGCTCCTTGCTCAGTGGGGAGCCTGCTTCTCCTTCTCTCTCTGCCTGCCCTTTCTCCTGCTTCTGCTGTCTCTGTCTCTCACTATCTCTCTCTCTCTCTGTACCAAATCAATGAATAAAATCTTAAAAAAAAAAAGACTGACACAACTGTATTTTCTTAATAGCACAGTTTCACAATGGATTTTTTGCAATTTTAATTCTGAGACACCTGAATGGTATAGAGCATATACTAAAGCATTAAGATGTCTCAGACACTTTGATCTTATGGGGAGACACCTGAATAGCATATCTGGATTGATAGTTTATGGTCTGTCTTCATAAAGGAAAATATGATGTATGTGACTATATACTGACACATAAAATAGAGATTTAGGTTGAGATAGTGACTTTACAATTCAATTTTTCAGTTGTGACATCTATACTGATTAATGAATTCAAGAAGATTCACTTAGTTGTGATTCATTAAACTCTCAGCATTGTTTGGTTCCCTAATTTAATTCTTAGTAACTTTTTAGACGTTTTCATGTGTAATTGTGATGATTTTTTTGAAAATGAAAAATAACATTAAAAATCAACAAAGGATAAAAGGGCAGTAATTTGATTCATTTACTATGATTCTCTGCCTCATGGAAAGAGAACTAATAGCAAAACAATCTCAGAATTGGCAAACTTTTAGTGTTTATCTATAAAAACGCTTTTAATCTGTTTGTTATATATCCAGGGTGCATTCATTCTTTGGTAAAATCCCTGATTTTTAAGAATAACATTATAATTCTAAATTCCAGGAAAGTTTTATGTTGCATAAAGAGAGACTAGTGAGACTTTAAAGTATTTTTTTTCCTAGATCAGGTGAGGCAGAACCAATTATTTGCCTTAAGCTAGAGGAACCCTGGAATGTCACTTCCCAGAATCCTATGAGGCTAGAAGAAGTTACTTTCCCTTGACATCCATTTCCAGCTCAGAGAAGACCAAGGTCAACCTCTAGAGCTGCCTGACATCAGACTGAATTCAGAGCTTGATAACCACAAACTTGTAGCAGAACCCAGTTCAACCCCAATGGTCTGAGCATTTTCTCACATACCATTGACCCTGAATTAAGAATTTAAGAATTCTTCCACCTTACTCTGATAATCTGAAATCTGTCTCCTTAACACTTTTTCAGTCAAGAGGTCCCAGAACAAATGACACAGGGGACTCTATTCCTGAGCAGCTTATGAAAATTTTTGAATATTGCTGCCTGATGCTAATGGGAAATCTATGTTGTCAGTTTAATGGAAGATCAGAAGTGTCTCAGCAGAGGATCCAGAATTAGCCATCAAAGAACCAGGGTTACTTTTAACCCTCTAAGACTCAAATTCTCTCTCAAATAGATGGCACTGAGCCGCTTGGAAGTGTCATTCTTGGATCTCCAGTCTACCTTTTGGAATGACCTCATATGTAGTGATTAGAACAGGGAATGTAGCCATCATTTCTCAACCATCTTTTGACAAAGTCTCCGGTGATACTTGTGCATCTAAATAAGATGAGGAGCCATCAGGATCTAGGATGGACATTTCAGAGGCTTTCTTAGATATTCTGGAGAAAGTAAGGGTTTTTACTCAGGACTTCTTTGTTAACTTGTCAAAATGTTGAGCTGTATATTTTGGCTAAGATCCTCTGGAAAGTCCGTCCTCTAGGCTGATGATGGCTCAGCTACAAAGAAGACCAGAGGGAGCTGGGAAGGTCAGTTAAAATGCATTAAAAAGCTACTTGATGCCAAACACTATGCTCAGTGATTCTCACAACTCTATCATGTCTTCATTAAAGAAAGGGGGAAAAAAAAACCCCAGACTTTATGACTCTAATAGTGGTCCTATGAAACAAAAATACATTTGATGTAACGAAACTAAGTAGCTCACAATCAAACTCTTAAAACCCCTCTTAACATGCTGTTAGATCAGGGATTTTATAAACTCACATCATTTTGCTGCTGGCAGTTATTTTAGGTCTAAGTTGAGCTTGAGACCACTGATGCAAATCCTTCCTCCTGATCTTGCTGAAGTCCCTGTGGGGATTTGACTCTCTTTAGAGAAATGAGGGTTAGCTTGTTGAGCCTGGAGAAAAGCCACTGTGTGAGGAGTTTGTGAAAATCCCAAGGGCGAAGATGTGAAGTCTTATATGGGAAACCTGGAGAGATGGGTTTAGTATGACTTTAAAACCAAGCTGGTATCAGACAAAGTATCAGGGCTGGAAAAAGCTTCCTCTGACAGATTTTTTGACGGCAAACTCTATGTTATTTTAGAATGGGAATAGTGACTAACCAAACCTGGCTGATATTACACTGTCCTTGATAGTAAACCTTCCTGCTCAAAAGTTGCTGTATGTATACAGATAAGGCAGTGCCTAGGAAGTTAGATAAGGTCAGCAACTGGGCAGACGAGAGTGTGGGTCTCACAGAATCCCCTCATGTGAGAGTTTTTGATTCTGGACAGAATGGCTATGCTAAGCTAGGAAACAAATTCACCAGGGATAAGGACTTCGTCCTTCCACTTTGTCACGAGTTCGGTTGTGATTCAGTGTAAAACACACTCTACTGCCATCCCAGAGCAATGAGAGGCGTTAGAATGTAGACTGCGAAACTGACCCATCTTGGTGTTGCTGAAGTGGTAAGAAGTTCAAACTCTTTTCTCGAAGATGTCAAGCTCAGTCTCTGCACACAAAAGGGATAGTGTGGCAGCATTAGTGTTTACTCCCTTGATCTGGAATCTAGTAAGGCTTTATCTCAACATAAAAGACAGTATCATCATCTGGAACACCAGGAATTATTAAAAATTAATTTCATAGTTTTTGCAGTTTTTTTTCTGCTGTAAGAGAGTAGACTATCAGACCATGTTTCCTGAAGGGAGCATCAAAATCAAGGCAGAGTTAGGATGGAAGAGTCCCGTGCAAACACTGTGCTCTTGGGACTCTGCCATTTCTTTTGCTTTGGCTGAGTACATAATCACTCCCAACCTCGCTGGTCACATTTTAGATTTAGACCTCATTTACATAATATGTAAGCATGCAGAAAACATCCTAGAGGGCAAGTAAGCACATCAAGAGAGAATGAGAGGTGGGCACCTAGGTGGCTCAGTGTGTTAGGAGTCTGTGTTTGGCTCATGTCATGATCCTGGGGTCCTAGGATCAAGCCCAGCACTGGGCTCCCTGCTTGCTGGGGAGTCTGCTTCTCCCGCTGCCCCTCTGCCCCTGCTCATGCTCTCTCTCTTACAGAAGTAAATAAATAAAAAATGTAAAAAGAGAGTGAGAAGAAATACTGAAAATTATTCTTTTGTTCATTTTACTTGTCTTTTTTTGGATCCAATTTAGAGAGCTAGCTAAGCTACCAAATAATTTTTCTCACAAGTCCTTTAAGATAGAACGTGTCCAGTATACTAAAGTTTAATCCAGTTACTTTCATTCATTTCCCATTTGTAAACTAGTCTGTGGATTCTGTCTTCATGAGTATAATTCCTAATGTGTTTGGGAAGTGCCTTGGGGGACGCTTCAACATGAGCAGGTTATTTCAGAGCACTCACAGCTACTAGGTTCTAGAAAATGCCACCTGCTCAGCTTCTGACCATTCTTACTAATGAAGCACAATGTCAGTGCTTAGTCAATCCTGGCCCTTTTTAGAATATTACCCTACTTTTTTTTTTTTTTTTTTTGCATGTTTCAAGAGTTTTCATCCATATCATGGTGTCGCATTTTTGTGACCAAAAAAGAGTAATAAAAGTTTCTGGATTTACGCCAACAAATAAAAAGATCTAGGAGTTACCAGAGGTCTCCAGACTTCAGACTTCTTTCTTTTTTTCTTTTCCTCTTCTTCTCTCTCTCTCTCTCTCTTTTTTTTTTTTTTTTTTTTTTCTTTTTTGGTGTCAACCAGAGAAGGTTAGAAGCTAGAGGAAAGAATATTGTAAGAGCAAATCCTTAGGCAAGTAGTGACAAAATCCTTGTCCTTGAAGCTTATATAAATAACTTTCTAGTGTTTTTTTAACCTTTTCTCTCCCCTCCTCAGTCCCCTCAGCAATGAGGCATGTCACTCCACTCGTTCACATCCATCTTTTTTTATTGATGTCCACTTTGGTGTCTGTACAGGTCATCAATTTTGCTGCCTCTTAGGCAGCCAGTGGGAATGTACAAGTTAAGTCACTGGACTTTGTGTGTCAAGCTTGAGGAGGAGGGAAAGGGAGGAAGTGTCAGCTTTCTTTAGCACTAACAGTCCCAATCAGATACTGGCACTGGGCCTCATAAATCTTGTGGCTGACCCAGGTGAACCCTGAGGCTCAGCGCTCACTGAAAACTGATCAGGCCTCTGCTTAGCTTAACAGGCCGTTCTCAGTGACAAGTGAAGGGTTCAACAAATGCACAAAACAGATATATATTAGTTGAAAAACTAATGGCTTTTAAAAGAATGTTTGACAATTGTTTAAGGCTGTCTGTAGATCCATTATACTGATAAACGACCCGCGTGGTGTTTGACCAAAGTGGGACTGGTTAGGAGGACACCAACTTAGAGTTTGTTTCTCCTTCCTCTCCCTTTTTTTTTTTTTTCCTTTCTCCTTTGGTCATCTAGTTGTGGACTCTGTAAGCAGCACATCCCCGGACTTGGGAAAATACCTTGCTGCCTACATTTAACCTTGCCGTCCAAGTGGAATTACAAAGATTCTGAGACTGCCCTCAGTGACCTGCAATTGACCGCTTGAACTTCTAAGTTAGGGTCAGTTGGGGCCCAGAATAAGAGGTCAGAAGCTGGTCAGCTTTCTCTAGCCCTAACATGCTGAATGGGAAGACTTTATGGCTGTGATTTATGCAATCTGCTGAGACAGGTTAAGGAGACCTTAAAATACACCACGGGGCTCACTTGCACGGGGACACCCTCCTCTTGGAAAATAAATTCTGATTGTCCAGCGGGAAATCTCTTGGGGATACGCCTTGAAGTATTTTACCCTCTGTGTCTACAGATTCATTCCCACACTCGACCCCTGAACGTGACAGGGTTAGTGTTTCCAGATTTATTTAAACAATACAAATGTACCAAATGAAGCACTTTCAAACCTGATTAATTGCAAAGGCAGAATAACCATTGGTAATGAATTATTTGGGGGGAGCTGTAAACGCCTACAAAAGTTAACTCCTAAATCAGTTGCTTCAGAGGTCCAAACACAATAAAAGCTACGATATTTAAACCTTCCCAAAGAAAAGATATTAGGATTTGTGTTTGCCTTTGAAGCTTGGTTCCTGTGAACTGTATCAAGTCTTTTTTTTTTTTTTTTGGATAATATAGATGAAAATTATGATGTTTTTATTGAAGAGTACCTTTTCGAGCTCTTACAGATAAATTTCTGCTGCCAGTCTATGCACAGTGGAGTCAGAAACAGATCGACACTCAGAATTTCCACTTTTACAGAAATTTGCAATGTGTCACCTTCTTTGTCCGGCTTCCACATTGGTTAGCAAACCAACAGTCTGGTTTTTGTGATGCAAGTCATGATAGAGCCACGAATGTCAGTGGTACTCAGCCTGGAAGCAAAGAGTTGAACCCAGGTCTTTTACAGATGAAAAGCTACTTGGCCCTATAAACCTTTAAGTTACCTTTCTGCTTTTTCACAGGGCATTTAGTGCTTCTGTGTGCATATGCCTCTATCCCTCAAATTGGCCCTGATTTAATAGATGCAATTCACGAGGTATTAGTGTGTGATGTGGTCTAATTTGATTGGGTAAATGAGAGAAAAAGGTAAAACTGGGGAAGAGCCTCACTTTGAAAAATAGCTGGTGTGTAACATTCAGCAGCTCTTTTCTGTGAGGGTTTAAAGACACACTTTAAGCAAGCCATATGCAGGCCCCAGTGAGGTGTTTATGTGTGCAACTGGGAGGACTCGCTGAGTCACCTATCAGCTGGTTGGGTAACTTCACAGCCAACCAAGTTTTGTGTATAAGCTTACGTCAGGACAAACTCAAAGGTTAGAAACTCATAAATGCTATGAAAAACTTTTCTGCACAAATATTTGGCTGATTGACCTCAAGACCTCTTTGTTTTACCAAGGTCACACTGATTTTCCTTTCTCTCTCTCTGGACACTACCCAATGTTGAATTTTCTTGAAAACAGGACCTAGCTATAAAAGGTACATCTTTAACGGGCCTAGAAAAGCCTCTTGTATATTTTTTGAAAAGACGTAAGATTCTATTGTGTGGGAAGAGAGGGAAGGAGAGGACCCGCCATCTTGTACACCTTACTATAATGTTTTGCTTCTGGTGGTAGAAAACGCATCCTCATTCAGGTTAGAGCTCTTGTAGATGTGAATGGGGACTGTTCAGTGTTACTCAAGGAAAGTTAAGGAAACGACAAGAAGCTTCGAACAGGCCCTCTCCCCTCAGATCGGACTGTCATAGCCTTTGTCTTCTCAGCAGCACAATTGACTTTTGCCAGGGGGTTTCCACACTTTAGTGTGGTTAAAATGTTGTTTTCCTGCTGCATTTAATCTGTTGTAAAAAGGGTATCTTCATTCTTGAACAATAAAAATTAAAGCTAATGTTCCCCGTTCACTGTAAATAGCTTTTTAGAAACTCAGTTAATTAAATCTTCCATTATGAAGTATTTTCTATTACTAGAAGAAATTAAAAGTAGACAGGGAGCACAGGGCAGCCATTAATGAGGTTACTGAAGATCCAAAGGGAGGCTGCATTATGAGATTGGCTCCAGAGAAAGTCTGTGGTTAAGCAAATCCCTAAAGGAACGAAGACTCAGTGTACCAATGATCACTATTGATCAATTAGTATTTTTGAAAGCTCTTGTAGCAGTCAGTGAGCAGTTTTGTCTTTTGCTCTTGGCACTAGCTGTCGATTGATTCATGGATGACCTTGTGAAAAATAAACAGATAAACACTGAAAACATGTTAGTGAGTAATGAATTAGGAATTTGGTGTACTCTGTAGTATGGCCTTCTTAAGGGCAGTTCAGTCCTTCCCATTCTGCATGGACTAAACCTCCTCAACTTTTTGTGTTCGTTAATCTATGCCAACTCAGTCTGTGGGATTTCCTCATCACTTGTGTTCAAAACCATTTCTAGATTGACGAATATTTGGAAGAGTTGAGTCCTTTCCAATTGCTTTTCCTGCCAACTCTGCTGGGGTTTTCTCTCTTTGGGTTAAAATTAAAATATAAAAATATGGCCTTGTTTTCTTATCATCACCAATAATTTTTGCAATCTTAAGAACATTAACTTTAGGTATTATGGCCAAATTCCAATTCAAACAACATGCGATTTGTTTTTTCCAGAATGCAAGCAATATAAATTTGCTGAGAGAAAATGGTTGTCTTCTTAGTCTGCTGTGAGGCATTACTGGCAATAAATAATTGGCCATTATGTTCCAGACCTAAGACACAGTAAGTTACTTACTCCTATGTTTGGCAGTTGGCTTTCTTCAACAGCTGCGGGTCACCAACAGGGGCTGTGAGGATTGCTTCTCTTGGTACCTTATGGATAATGTCACCCCTTGTGTATTTCTTAGCTCTGCAGTTCTAGGCTCTTATATTTAACTTATCTCCCAGAAACTGCCTAACAAAAGGAGAAAGTGCTTAAACTGATAGGAGGCTAATTTTCCTAGAAAACCAATTAAGTAATTGCAATGGAAATATTTTTATTAATATACCAATTCAATATTTTGAAGGTCTATAATCACAAAGACGATATCCTCATTCTTTCTTTACGCAGCCTGGACAATTTGTTGATAATACTTTTCATCATTTATTCTTACTGAATAATAAGAACCAATACATGAAAGCTTCCTCATGCTTACTAAGTGTTTTTTACCTGTATTAACTCTTAATCCTTGTAACAACTCTATTAGATAGGTGCCACTCTTGTCTTCATTGGACAGATAAAGAAACTGAGGCACAGAAATGGTGAGGCTTAAGGACGGTCAATAATTGGTAACAGGATTTCAACTCAGGAAATCTGCCTTTGGAACCTGTGCTTATAGACACTCTATGCTACATCAAATAATTAATCTACCTGGAGACAAAGTCAAACTGGGCTGGCTCTAGGCAAAATCATGCAAGCTACTTGACACCTTTAGTGTCCTTTCCCAGTACCCTTCCCTTGTATTCAGGAGCAATCTTTTCTCCATCTATTTAGTTCTCTGCTAGCTAGCTAGCAAGAAAGAATGTAGTATTTATCATTTACCCATTGACTAAATCCATTACACCATGATACCTTCTTTTAAGAAATATATATTCATTTATTCACTCCACAAATATTTATTGAGACTTTATTGTGTCCAGAAGCCATTTTTTCCTTCCTTCCTTCCTTCCTTCCTTCTTTCCTTCCTTCCTTCCTTCCTTCCCTTCTCTATCTCTCTGTATCTTTCTCTGTCTCTCTTCTTTCCTTCCACTGTCTCTGACTCTCTTCCTTCTCTCCTAAAGAAGTCCAGCAACTCCTGGATGGTTCAAGGGTTGAGCATCCAACCTTTGATTTTGGTTCAGGTCACGACCCTGGGGTCCTAGGATGGAGCCCCACATCAAGCTTCATGTTCACTGGGGAGTCTGCTGGAGGATTCTCTCTCTCCCTCTACCCCTTCCCTGCTCACATACCCTCTCTCTTTAATAAATAAATCATAAAAAAAAGAAGTCCAGGCCTCAACAAACTAATAGTGGACATGAGAGGTCTTCTCCTTACTTTTGAAATTCTGCTAAAGTGCAGACTGGACTCAAGGTAAACCTTCTTAAACTATTTTGGTAAGATGGAGACGAATAGGGTCAGGAAGTCACTCACTCCACAAGGACCAGATAATGTTAATCCCCTGGAGAATCTTAAAAAAAAAACACACACACAGGTCTCTCTGAAGCCTTTGCTAAGTCCTCTTGATTTTAGAAGCTTAGATTCATAGACCTGACAGACAAGCATTTCATTCAAAGTATACAAAATACAATGATTTCCCAGAACTGGAAGTGTACTTGCCCTAATCTTAAGGGAACGACGGGGGATTTTTATTAGTGTGATATAGTGTTCTAGTGTATTGCTTTTAGCTGTGCATTTTACGTGCACAATTTCCAATGAAAAGTTAATTGAAACTATCGTATTTTACCAAACTTTTATGGCAACTATCCAAAGCATGAATCACTTATTTGAAATAATCCCAGATTTGCAACAAGATTTGTGCTTTTAATGAGCTTGGTCGAAACCATGGATTTAATGTAGAATCAATCGAGTTAAACTTCATGCTTTTTCTGATCCTGTTGTAAATGTTTTTTATAGTTCTAATGCTTAAGAGACTTTTGTCAAACTTTTTGGTGACAAGTAGATCAAAAAACCCACAGTTATTTGGCTCTATCCTTCTCCAGTGCTGGCAGAGAACAGGAATTGCAGAATGCAATTGGCAGAGCCAAATATACACAGAGACAATGTAATAACATTTCAAAAGGACAATTCCATGGGGTTCTTTGTTGAAAGCATTATTTTGTCTGCTTTCAGTGATTTACTCTTTCTTTTTTTCTAGAATTTATACCAGAGCTTAGAAAATATCAGATTTAGAAATAAGGAGAAAAAAATGCTGTGCTTTATACCTTTCATAGACCTTAAAACATGTATGTGAAAAGAAAAAAAATACTAAGGAACTTAAATTGGAATTTGTTGGAGTACTACATTTTTGTGATTTTTATTTTGTATTTAACTTAACTTAGGCATTTATACCCACACTTACACCAGTAATGCCCTAAGTTTCTTCAATAACATGGAGAAAAAGCAGAATTATATAATAAATTTAAAAGAGGTTGCAAAAAAAGAAGCAAAAGCAAAAGTGGACTTAAAATAGAATTAAAAGGACCAAGGGAAATGTGTACATGAAAAGATGTAACTTATTCTTGGTTTTTAAAGAAATTCAGATTAGAACCTCAGTGAGATTATACCATTATATCTACTAGAATGGCTTAAATAAAAATCTCAGCAATACCAAGTGCCGACAAGACTGAAGCAAAGGGAACTCCCAGATATTGCTGGTGGGAATGCAAAATGGTACATCCATTCTGGAAAACAGTTTTGGCAGTCTCTTATAAAGTTAAACATTTACCTACCATATGAATTAGCAATATCACTCCTGATTTTTATCTACAGGAATTAAACCTTATACTGGTATCATGTCTTTAGTTGAATATTGATAGCAGTTCTGAATGTTACTGTGGCAAACTGGGAAAAAAAAAAAAGTCCCAAGCTTTCCAATGGGTGAGTGTACAAACTGTGGTTTACCCATGTTTGTAAGAGAATACTGAACAATAAAAAGGAACAAACTACTGATAAATGTCTCAACCTAGATGAGTCTCACAAATGATGTTATGCTGAGTGAAAGATTCCAGCTATAAGAGGCTATGTAATAGGGGCGCCTGGGTGGCTCAGTGGGTTAAGCCACTGCCTTCGGCTCAGGTCATGATCCCAGGGTCCTGGGATCGAGCCCCGCATTGGGCTCTCTGCTCAGCGGGGAGCCTGCTTCCCTTCCTCTCTCTCTGCCTGCTTCTCTGCCTACTTGTGATCTCTGTCTGTCAAATGAATAAATAAAATCTTTAAAAAAAAAAAGAGGCTATGTAATAGATGAGTTCATTTATAGGACGTCTGAGAAAAGACAAGTATAGCGGTGGAGAACAGCAGAGATTGCCAGTGTTGTGGTGGACGAAGGATGTCATTATTTTGGGGATGATGAAACTGTTTTGTATCCTGATTGTAATGGTCCGTACATGTATTAAAATACATAGAATATATAGAGCCATGCAACTCATAAGAAGTAATAAGTCTGAAGAATTTAGGTTCAAGTCTTGCCCCAGGTTTTCTAATGGGAAAAAGGAAATTTATTCGGTCACACAATTTACAACATCCATAATGGAGGAAAAAAAAAAAAACACAACAGTTTTTTTTTAAGGAGGTTCAACTATTCCTCATGTTGGTAACAGATGGTCCTAAGGGACCATGTGTTAATTACAGGATAAGGTCTTCTATGAACAATGATGAGTTTCACTAAATTTTCATTTTGGGTTCCTCAATATAGGCTGATAACATCATACCAGAAGACAGCTGAGCAAAATTAATTTGAGGTGTGTCAACTCCATATAATCTAAAACAAAACGAAACAAAGCAAAAAACAACAAAAATAACCCTTCTTATTTTGCTCAATCCAGAGGTAGATTTTAACATATCCTTCAAAACTGGCAGCTTGTGTCATTACTGTGAAGCCTCCTTCATCTGTGGTAGAGTTAGGTGTGACATTTGTCTTCTTCCACAGCATCCTGTGTCCAACTTTAAAGAGAAACCGTGACTTTTCTTGTGACTCTTCATTTACTTGCCAATTGCTCTCACTCTACCAAATTTTTGGAAAATAGGGATTTTTAAAAATCTTCATATTTTATCAGGCTGTCTGGTATATAGTTGATGTTCTCTTAATATTTGTTGACTGAGGCAGATATGGGTGGGAAAGGCTGGTGGGAAAGGGTAGCACCGAGGATGGAAAGGAAGGGGTACTCACTGAGCAGCTTTCCCTCTGAGGATTAATTTGAGAAGTCTCAACACACACCTGTGAGGAAGATGTCGCACAGGAGGCGATTGACTGGGATTTATGAGCTGTGCCCAGAGAACAGAAGGATTTTTAAGGCTGTATGGACATAAGTATTCCATAATGTTTTAGAAGTAAAAACAAAGAGTTAGGAGTCATTAATATGTCTACACCTTCTAGGGTGAGTCTTAAATTAATTTACCCATTTTGCCTTTTTTTTTTTTTTTTTTTGAAGCCCTTTACACTGGATGAACTGCTATGAAATTTCTCTGTGACCTTGGGAAAGTCATTTAACACTGCTAGGGCTCAAAATGCTTATCAAAGAAATGAAAGGGATCTAGTATTCACACAAAACCAATATTTTGTTCTTCCCTGACATCTTAATAGTTTAATGAAAGCCATATTTTACAGGCTTAATACATAGAAACTGACTTCCTTCTCTGACTTAATTGATGGGCCGCTCAATGATTTCCCTTCCTCACTTGTTTTTTTCTCATCAGCTTGCTGCAATATTTAAAATTCCCACCAGGATCTGCTTGGATTCAGGATTATCTCTATAAGGCTCCTTTTAAAATGCAAACGAATTATCTAGAGGATAGACACATAAACTCATTAATACATATTCAATATGGATTAGTGATCTTTAAAACTTAAATCCAGTCAGGTCACCACCTTACTTAAAATCTTTTAGTGGCGTCCCAGTGGGCTTAGGATAAAGACAAACTGCTTGCTATGGCCTTTGAGCCCTAGCACACTCAATCCCTACCTTCCGCCCCACCTGTCCAGACTCACCCCCATGACGCTCCTCTCGCTCTCAGGCTCCAACCACTTCAGTCTCTTGCCGTCATCCTCTTCTTGCCTGCCGCGTGCCATTCTCCTAGGCCCTTGTCTCTGGCTTGCCTAGTTAATGCCTGTTTATCTTTGCCACTTGATTTCTTTCTTTCTCAGGGCCCTGTTCTTGACCATCATAACTAAGTCACATTTCCCTATTCTGGGCTTCTGCGGCGTCCCGCACCTTTGACAGATTGTTCCTCACGGCGCTTCTCCCTTGATTGTCAGATTACTATCCGTCTTCTTTATTAGATCATAAACTCCTTGAGGACAGGGATTATGTCTGCTTTGCTTTCTGTTAGAGCCTTACTGTCTATCATGAGGCCTATTATGTATTATGCCATCCGTAGTGTTTGTTGAAAGAATGAATAAATAAAGAATGGAATGAGTGAGTAAATAAATGTATCATCGATCTGGTCAACGCTGAATGTCAACAAAGCACAGAACTCTGTGGGATGGGATTTAATACATATTAAAAGCCAACGTTTCCCACTGGCCTATTCAAGGTGCCCACTCCTCCCTAAGTCTGTTTTATTTTTTCCTCGATTCTTCCCCTATTCCTCTCCTTGTTCACTCTCTTTCAGTCACAGTGGCCTCCCTCAAACACATCAAGCATACTCTGACCTTAGGGCCTTTGGGCACTGACCTTTTCCTCCTTGAAGCTCTTCTTCATACTTCCATATGGCTGACTTCTTTACTCAGAAGCTGCCTTCTCAATGAGGCCCATTTTGGCCTCTATTTGAAAGTATAGTCCTCTCCCTCCACTCCCCCATCTCAATAAGCCTCATCCTCTTCACCGTGCTTTACTTTTTTTTTCCATAGCCATATTATCAGCTGACATCCTATATAATTCATGCATTTATTATATTTATTATTTTTTTTCCTGTTTCTCTTCTTAGATACAAGCTGCATGGGGCCAGACATCTTTCTTTGGTTCATTGATATAACTCCACTACTTACCTGGACCACTGCCTGATAACATGTGGTAAGTGCTCAATAAATATTTGTTGAATGGATAAAGGCAGGAAGGTGGGCAGAAACATTGTCTTGGTGAGGTATGGGATGAAAATACCAGGCAATCAGCAGTCACTAGATTCTGGGAGGAGGCGAACAGGAGGGAGACAGGGTTTTCTAAGACAAAGCCACCCACCCCTCTGCTATGCATTAGGCCTGACCCTGCTTTTAAGTGAATGAACATTAATGCAGAAAGATTCTAATTTACTCCAAAATAATTTATATACTAGATAGGCTTATGGACATGGTCATGCTTCTGACAAATGGGAGATTTCTGCTATGTAAACATGGCAGATGGTTATATAAACATAGTACTTAAGAACTGTATTTGGCAAAGGAGTAAGAAATAGTCTCACAAGGACATTCTGCACTTTGTGTTACAAGAACTAGAGAATCGTATAAAGACACGAAGTCCCTTCCTCTCGAATCTGTAAAAAGTGTCTATTACCATGCTCACTGAAGGCCACCAGATTTCCAAACTGCTCCAACCTTCTTGCTTTCATTCCAGTTGGACAACACTGACAAATTTGCTATTTATTATCTCATACACAGGAGAAACGTATTTGAACTTTGTCCTTGAAAATTGACAAGATACTTGATATTTATTTAACACTTGCAAATCTGGATACTCAAGAAATACAAAAAAAGGGAGGAAAAAGAAGGGAGGTGTCTTGAAAGTATTCTAAGTAATATACCACCTTGACAGGGAAACTTGCTGAAATTTTCTATATATTCAGTAAAAAATCGTAAATAAGCTGGGCTTAAAAACCAATTGTATCAAACTTAGAGGAGGTTAGATAGATTTAGGGTCAAACTTGAAGACACAGGGAAGATAATACAGACTTTATTCTCAAGTACAGCTGCCAGGAATGTATTTAGCCTATTAATAAACAGAGAAGGATCCTTTGTTTCTTCCATGATTACTCTTGCTCTTTGAATCTTTGTGTGATTTCTCTGCCCACATTTCCTCTAAATTATTTTTTTCTGAAGAATGGTTTTACATGGCAGTTTACCTCCTACATCTTTCTACCCCAGGCTTCAATTTTTTTTATAAAAGTAGGAAGAGAAAGAGAACTGATCACACAGTCAACACTGTGATCTTCTCAATGAAATTATTTAAGCGACTGAAGTACTCTCTACCCATGTTGCAATTGTAAAAATTATTTGCTTTGAAATTTCGTATGGCTTGTGTTATATTGGCATTCTTATCTCATATTTTATAGAAAGATTTCTCATCAAAGTCCAGTGGTCTGGATGTCAAGTACCTAGGCAATGATTCTTGTTAACAATAAAAGCAACAGTTAACAACAAAACAAAACAAAAACCAAAAAAACCCACTAAACCAAACAAAATGAAATGGCAGGTAGGTGGAATCATGAGACATGTTAGATTTAAGTAGGGGAGTTGCAAACCTTATTATTAAAAAAAACTGGGAAACTGGGAAAGCTTCCTTCTCTCCATGAATTTTAAAGAGTGAATAAGCGTAACCCACTGAACACAACTCTGAAATGTTTCTAATTCCCTTATTATCAATGAAGGTAGACCAGAGAATGTGCAGAGAATTTTACCTTAGGGAAATGTACTGCTGTGCATTTTCAGTAACTGTATAGTCCATTTCTGCCTCTACGCTCAAAAATTAACAGCATGTTAACAGGATGATTGCCTACACTGTGGCACTGTCTGTTTAGGATTAGGCCATTAAATATTGATGGAGATAATTGTTCCTGCGCTTGAACATCAGAAAGATGGAACTAAGAGTAGTTTAAGTGGCATTTGCCTTTATGCTTGGTAAATAGAGGGCTGGATTTCAAAGTATAACGGGATAAGTATTACCATGTGCTCAGTTCCACAGCCAAAGCATCATTGATCAGAAACTGTGGTTTGTAAAAATGTTATAGTAAAAGTTCAGTGAAAGAATTCAGCTGAGCCTTGTTGGAATTTACCGAAAGAGAATCGGATAGAACTGCATCTTAGGAACATGCAAGCAGGATTTCTTGCCATTTGTCTAGTTTTTGTTTTTGAAATGATAGTTGCACGTGTTATAGTATTAACAGGTATGGTACTTAGCGCATTATATAGATTTCTTATACTTTCCCCGAAAGTAGCAGGGTAGTTTGTGAGGGCCCTGGGGTTGGACTGCCAGTGCCCAGATCTCAGCTGTGCTTGGGCCTACCTGTGACTGGTTGGACTACTCGCCTTTCCGAGACTCAGCTTCCTTCCCAAAATGGAGGTTTCAGTGTATTCATTCTATATGTCATTGTAACATTAAATGAGATATGTGTGAAACTCTTAGAGCAGAGACTGGCACACAGTAGACTCTCAAGTAATGTTAACCTTCGTGATCGTAGAGCATCTATTTCTAGGAAGCGGCAATGTGCTTCAACAGAGGCTGAATTTTGTGCCAAAAATACATGATAGAAAACCAGTTGCCTCTGAAAAGCTGCTAAATTGTTGTTTTATTTCAGAAGGTGAATTTCATGTCCCTTATGTTTGAGTGGAGCCAAAACCCTCAGCAGCTGGTCTTCACCTAAGAAGGTGGTCCTAAGAGTTATAATGAAACATTTCTCTCTTGCTTTTTAATTTTTTCAACTGAAGCCTGTGAAGTCTTTACATGAGTATGAGGCTGTTCAAGATCTTCTTCTTCTACTTTTTAAAAATATTATTTATTTATTTGACAGAGAGAGAGAGCGAGCATGTGTGTGAGAGAGCACGAGCGAGCTGAGAAGCTGAGGGGAAGCAGACTCCCTGCTGAGCTGGGAGCCTGATGAGGGGGGGATGGATCCCTGGCCTCCGGGATCGTGACCTGAGCTGAAGGCAGATGCTTAACCCACTGAGTCACCCAGGCGCCCCTCAATATTTCATTCTTGATCTCATTTTGATACCAGACATATGTGGACTTCG
The DNA here is from genome assembly GCF_922984935.1 of Meles meles. Lineage (NCBI taxonomy): Eukaryota > Metazoa > Chordata > Mammalia > Carnivora > Mustelidae > Meles > Meles meles. The sequence continues at coordinate 66,322,868 of NC_060068.1, forward strand.
GGTGGGAGGACCAGAAAGTAACTGAATGGGTTTCCACAACATTCATTTGGTTCGGCTAAAAAAGACTTAACTTCTGTAACGTTTCCATTCAACCTCTGACTTCTGGCATTCTTGAAGGACAGGGCAATGCAAACCCAATAGGAATACGTTCGTTAAGACTGAGTAGAAGTCATTCTGCCATGTATAAGGTAGAGATTTACTGATTCATTTCTTTTGGACTGTTTTAAAAAGTTCTTACCCACTGGTCTCAGGAGGGAGTCACCACTTCTTGATATAAGAGAGCATAAATCCTGTGGATAAAGTCCATGGCAATGTCCAATGTGCTGGTCTTCACAGACCTTCATGGTGGAATGAGTCATGTACTTACTCATTTTTTGCTACATTTGTTGACTAAGCTGAGAATGTTCCTTAAGCTATATTAAGGATAAATATTAAAGACTAGAAACTGTTTCCTTTTACAATTATTTTTGAGAAATGCTTAATGCATATTCAATTTTATAATCTCTTTCTTTTCAACTACACCAAATTTCTACTGTCGAAGCTAGAAAACCTCTGTAGAATTAAAAGAGCTAAAATTTTATTTCGAACTTTTTTCTAAGTAGATGGAGTTTCATTCACAACCAGATAAAGATATCTTTGTATCCTACTTATTGCAATAATAGACCGGATGGATTCTTGGTAAAACCTGAATATTTTTAAATGCTCTATATGTTCTAGTTCTAAATTGCATGTTTTAAGCATATTGCTTTGAAATCCTGAAAAAATGCATACTGAATTTTGATGTGTTCTAAAACAGTCATGAAAATTAACATCTTCCCTCAGCCCAGGGCCAAACAGATTTTTTTGCAGGGCCAAATTAGAATCTGCCTACAGGCTTCAGATAAAAAAAGGTAGCAAGCAGGCAACTTTTTAAAGTCAGAAAAGGCGAAGTAATCTTATATGGCTATCTTTTTTGGTAATCTAAGTAGCTGGGAAAGGGAATAATCTTTTAACTTAGCCTTAACCCTCTAGAGTATGTGGATGTCAATAGATTTTTTTCCCAGGATCTAGGCCGGCATAATGGTACTTTTCACCTATAGAAAACAAGTTGTTTTAATGTAGATATATAAGTTACTGGGAGTGGAACTCGCAGAACATGTTAACTGGGTATTTTTCTTTCTTTTTTTTTTTTTAGATACATGTTCTTTTAGCATTCACATTTGAGTTCACTAGTTGGATATATGGCATTGAGAGGTCAGAAGCCGGAATCATGGATTACTAATTGCAGATTACTACTTCTATTTGCTCTGAAATTCCATAGGTGAAACTAATAGCATGAATTATAACAACCACTATGCTAAGTACAACCCTAGATAAGCAATGCTCATAGTGCCAAGAAGGGAAGGAGAACCTAGAGCTGTCTAGGGAGAGGAGGTCTGGGAACGTGATCATGTGAACTTGGAGACTCTATGATATGTAAATGTGGTACAGGTACATAGAATGAGGAATCGGTACAACATTCCAGGATAGTTATGAGCCCCATTTCTACTGGAAATGTATTGGATGTTGAGAGTCAAAAATGAATAAGACATTCTCTGCCCTCAAAGAGCTCAAATTCTGGTGAAAGAACCATAAAAAATGAAGAGAGATGGTATTAAAAACAGTAATATCAGCAAACATGTTTTGAGTGCTTAAAATGGTCTAGTCTCTGTTTTAAGCCTGTTAGCATTCATTTTCATTTATATAACAACTGAGTAAGGATGATGATTATTTCCACATTGCATTTAAGAGAACCGAGTCAGGGAGAGAGTAAGTAACCAATCCAGGGTCACAAATCTAGTAAGTCGTCCTGCAGCCAAGAGGAGGGAAACAGAACAGGAACAAAAAGAGAAGGCAGAGATCAGTAGGTAGATCCATCTCTCTATGTGTTTGTATCTCTATTTACATCTATATATCTCAACATATGTGTATACGTCTGTGCATGTCTGTGTGCATATGTCAATGTGTACATGCTCACCGGGCTCACACACGCTGTAAATATGTTTCGTGTATTCCTGCTTCTCCAGTTTTCCATCTTCCATTACCACATGTGGGCCATACTTCGTGCATTTCCTCATTCTTTGTGTCCAGCCACCTGTGGAGACCAGCTCAGATTCTACTTCAGTCATGAGTCCTTCTCTAACGATTTTTGATGGAAATGATCTCTCCCCACTCTAAAACATCATTAGCTTTATGCTTGTGCATTTACTCACTAATGCTGTTTTATAGAGTACACGATAGCTAGTTGCTTTGCTCGAATGTAGCAATTTAAAAAGTGTGTCCTGTCACTGTCCCACATACAAAGGATATAAGTATTTGTTGATGCCTCAGTGCATTGATTGATTGGAGCAAGCAAACCCCTGTCATTCATATACCACTGCTCTCTTGTACTGTCCCATGTGCCATTGCCATTAGTGGTTCTCCTAACATTGAAGTTCTAATCAGAGCTCTTCAAACAAAGTCTACTCTTGTATGTTTTTTTCTGGGAGAATGGATTTCCAGCATGACATTCTGCTGAGTCCTTTGTTGGGTCACTTCTTGGTTCACTTTGATAAACTTGTTCCACAGTTTTATATCCTTTCTAGTCTGGTGAACAGTATCTTACAAGGAGAGTCTGGAAGGGAATCAGCCAGCCAGCCAGCCAGCCAGGCAGGATGTTTTCCTTATAACAACATTTTATGCTCTTTTACAAAGCTGCTAAAATGGGAATCATTCTTTTGCAATTCTCTCATCAGATTGCAGTTTTAATGCCTGGGGTTTTGGCCATATTCAAATCCAGAGGCCCTTAGAGTAGATGAGATATCTCTCTTTTCTGGAGTCCCCACAAAGCTTAGCCAGTAGGATGGTCATTTTAACCAGCAGAGTAGGAAGGACTGAAATCTCTTTGCAATCTTTTCAGCTTCCTTTGAATTCCTCCCCAGAACATTTACCCTTAGTAGGCTAAGCTCTAAGGGGTTGATAAAATACCCCAGTTGTTCTCCATTCTACTCTTTTTATTTACTGGGCTGACAGAATCAAATGACTCCACAAAGACATCATGTTGGCACAAATTATTCCCTCCCCACTACCTCCAATCTTTGTCTTTTCTAAGCTGTTTCAAATCTTGGAGGATTTGAGGATTCCTCCGGGAAACCAAAGTTCAGAATTCTTAATCTAGTGAACTTGAGTTAAAAAAAAAACGAAATTGTAATTATGTTATTCTTGGGTTGGAACTGGCTAAACACGAAATTCTTTGTCGAGGAGTACCGAGATTATAAATATATTGGACTGTAATAGTATCTCATGATCTGTTGAGTCAAAGCGAACCTGCTGAGTGTGCCAACTGTGGAGGAGTTTTATGAGAGTACTCATGGTCTAGTGTATCAAGAAAGATGTGGCACAAATCTTTGGGTCACAGTCCATCTATAAGGTCCATCTTTAAGAAGTGTGAGCAACTCTTGTTAACCTTTTGTGTTGATGTAGTGGGTGAACATACTTACATATTGAAGAATGGGAGACAGTATATGTTGCTAGTTCTACAGAATGTAAGAATCTATGGATTATCCCAGTTTATCCCCTTCAGTGAATAAATTATGCTGGCTAGGTGCACCTGGGTGGCTTGGTCTGCCTTCAGCTCAGGTCATGATCCCAGTATCCTGGGATTGAACCCCCCATCAGGCTCCTTGCTCAGTGGAGAGCCTGCTTCACCTTCTCCATCTGCTGCTCCCCCTGCTTGTGCTCTCTCGCTCTCTCTGTCAAATAAATTTAAAAAAATCTTTAACAAAAATTATGCTGGCTAATTGTTGAGGGGGAAAAAATTCCTTTAAATCATTTGCTCTTCAGAAACTCTCATGAAAGACTGTTTGGCCCAACTGGTAGTTCTGTGTCTGACAATGCTCAGGTTAATGTTAGAAAAATTAGAAAAATTCTTAAAGGTGGGAAAATCGATCACACATTCTCTCCCTCTGAACCCCCCCGCCCACATCCCCCTCACTGACTTCTTTGTTAATATCAGGTTGTACAATGAAGAGTTGTAGAGTGAAAATAAAATGGAGTGACCGAACAACTCTTCATTGTAGCAGAAATGTATATTAAGCTTTTCCTCTGTACGCCATGCACTGTGTAAGGAGCCAGAGAAAGAAAGAAAACTGAGTGACTCTCCCTGTCCAAAGTCTAATAAAATAAATAGAAAGAAAAAGTGAATGTACATGGGAGAGCAGACGATGAAGAGTAAGACAATGAATAAACCAGAAATCATATTGGAAATTAAGTATGTAGAAGGAAAGAAAGTTTTCACAAAATACTCTAAAAAGGTAATAAAAAAAAAAGATATTTTAAAAGCTTAGAACAGTTTATAATGAGGGAGATTGTATTTTTTGCCCCGTAAAAAAGAAGCTTGCCATTCTCATCCATTAGAGTAGGACATGTGTTGTTTGTTATCTTTTTGTTTTTGTTTTTGTTTGATAATGAATTGTACTCATTCCCTTGTGATTTGGAGCATAAGGTTTCATATATGTGGGATGTAGCAGAAATATTAACTGTTCTAAACAGAGAGTATCCTAGCAATGTTGGTCTTATTAGCTCAAAATAATCAATGGCAACTCTAAAAACTGAAAAAAATCAAACAAGGAGATGAAGCTAAGCAAAATTCCACTAATGTATGCTAATTTGGTCCATACAAATTAATTTGGAAATCTCTAATCAACACTTTTTACTTTTATTAAAAAACCCATTGTGAGTCCTTGTCATGGTAAATATCCATATGTAGATAACATCAGAGGGAGGGATAAGACAAATTTTTATATTTTCACAATTTGGAAAAAGGTTATATGATACAGAAATGTTTTCTGAAGCATTCAAAGCAAAGGTCTTTCTTTCTTTTTTTTTAAAGATTTTATTTATTTATTTGACAGATAGAGATCATAAGTAGGCAGAGAGGCAGGCAGAGAGAGGAGGAAGCAGGCTCCCTGCTGAGCAGAGAGCCCAATGCAGGGCTCCATCCCAGGACCCTGAGATCATGACCCAAGCCAAAGGCAGAGGTTTTAACCCACTGAACCACCAAGGTGCCCCAAAGCAAAGGTCTTTCAATGACCACTCAGCAGAAAAATAGCTTCTAATAAATCTCTTACAAATACATTGGTATATTTAAAATTGGGTGGCAAATCTTATCAATTACCTTGCCAATCAGTGCTCGAACCCAAACCTTTTGGAGGTTTTTTCCAAAATATTTAACAAAGCATGCACGTATTTGAGATCTGGGTTATGATAGTGGACACAATAGAGTATTGATGCTTAGCCATTTTCAATATCACAATCACTCATTCCTATATTCATTCACATATTTGGTATATTGCCATAGTTGGGGATAAACAGAAGAACATGATGCAGTTACAGATCTCATGAAAATACAACCTTTTGGAGATGACATCATTTCAGTTTCCAAAGTGCTCATCCCCTTTCATGACATACTTGCAAAATGTAATGTGATGAATAAGAAGGTTTGTTGGTTAGAAGCTGTGGCTCCAAAGCTCTCTTTTCCCTGTTAATAGTTAATGTTCTAAGCAAGGCAGCTTCTCTTCAGTAAAATGAGGTAGGAACTCCTTCACTGAGTTGAGAGGATTATATGAAATGGTACATGTGAATCACTCGGCACAGGACTTGGAACATTCAAACTGATCAAAAAAATTAGCTGCTGTTACCATCGTATCACTTGAATCTAGAAAAGAATTTTTTTTTTTTCCTCAGAAAAATATCAAACAGGGGCGCCTGGGTGGCTCAGTGAGTTAAAGCCTCTGCCTTTGGCTCAAGTCATGATCTCAGTGTCCTGGGATAGAGCCCCGCGTCCGGCTCTCTGCTCCGCAGGGAGCCCGCTTTCCCCTCTCTCTCTGCCTGCCTCTCTGCCTGCTTGTGATCTCTCTCTCTGTCAAATAAATAAATAAAATCTTGGGAAAAAAAAAAAAGAAAAATATCAAACAACTTACTCATGGATATACACAGATCACAGATAAAAATACTCGGATTCAAACTCAGGTTTCAGTGCCCAGTAATGTACATGTTCAGGTTTTTTGTTTTTGTTTGTTTTTTCTTTCCACTACACTAGCTCTCTTTGGAAACAGCTTCATTACCATGAGTTCCTTGAAAAGGTAGTGCTTATAATTAATATGGAAAAATCATCCATGCCATGTTTCTGAATCTCTTTTTCTCTGGCCTATTTTGCTATATCTTCTTAAGAGTTATTCTTTTTCTCTTCTACAGAAATATTTTAATATCATAGAGTGATAGTTTTTACTAAATGATGAGTAATAATTATAAGGGAAGGTCTTGACTTTTTCCCAACTAAATATCACCACATTATGGATCTGGCAAATTTAGGCCCTTGATTAACTCTTATTTTGTAGCTGCTAAACACGGTCTTGAAAAAAATCTTAAGATATCAAGCATGTATGAAAGCTTTGTCAGTTCTGTTTTCAGGGTAGAGTTTGTTTTTTGTTTTTTGTTTTTTTTTCCTTTTTAAACTGCTAAGTTATACACCCCATTGGAATCCATTACCGTGGCAGGTTTTTCTAGGCAAATAGCACACCAGAGGAAAGCTTGGCTGGGGGTTTTCTTCTTTCTGATTTAGTTTATTCTTTGGTTGCTAATTTGCATTTTTCTCTGAAATGGATTAGAATTATAATACATATGCAAAAGCATAAAGCAAAGAAAGACAACCCCTGGCCCCTCACTAACAGTGTGAACTTGGGAGAATTACGTCACTAATTTCTTTCTCAGTTTAGACATATTTAAGAAGGTGGGTCATAATTTCTAATCAAAAGTTTTGTTTTGAGGATAGAATGTAATGATGAGATTGTTAATTATTCAGGAATTTTGAGAGCTGGGTATTAAAATCATGGTAGTTTAAAATCAGCCATGGGGGCAGTATTTAAACCATGGAAATTGGCAAATGCTATAAATTAGAGTTTTCCATTTCTTTCCTGGAATGCAGGTTTGCCAGCACCTCATTGGATAATCCTTTTATCCCAGTTAGTAAAGTTCCAGACCCATATTAAGAATTCGGTATTCTTCGTTCATCGAAGTATGATTTGGATGTTAATTCAGAAATCTGCATAGGAGTGTTTTTCTTAGTTATCTCTCCAAAGCCTTGTACCAATTTATACTTTTATGTTAACAATAAAGATGTCAAGATGTTTGTGTTTCGAAGCTTATCTTTTAGGACCTGCACAAAAGAATCAATTAAAGAAAAATAAAGAGGAATATGCATGGTTTTGGGAGAGAAAATCCCTTAGTTGATAGCCAAGATGCCTTAATGAAATGGAGATGCAGAAAGGAGGTGGATGGCAGGTCATTGTGAGCTTCTTGGTTTATGCCTGTTCTTTGGTGGCAGGACACAAAATATTTCATGAATTAATATGAGCTAGCATATCTCATTTATATATAAACATTTTTTTAAAAGATTTTATTTATTTTTGTGACAGAGATCCCAGGTAGGCAGAGCAGCAGGCAGAGAGAGAGGAAGGGAAGCAGGCTCCCTGCTGAGCAGGGTGCCCGATGCGGGGCTCAATCCCAGGACCCTGGGATCACGACCTGAGCCAAAGGCAGAGGCTTTAACCCACTGAGCCACCCAGGCATCCCTATATATAAACATTTTCTAAGCATTGCCTGTCACCTCATCTCTCCGTTCATCTGCTGGCTTCTATTACTTTTGTTTCTTCTGTGCAATGAATTTTTCCTTACCTGGAAATAAAGTGCTTGAAAATCATAAACAAATTGAAAATGTTTTTAATGATAAAGTCCATGGATTGGCTCTGAAGAGAGCATTTGTATATCAAATACCCTTGTGTAAGGCTCTGTGTCCTGCTTGATCAGGACACAGGAAAAGTGGATTCCAGACAGAGGCAAGCAGTTTCCTAAACCCAGGTTCACAATTCAGAGAATGAAGTCAGAAATAGGTTACACTTTTCAGTAGGACTGCTTCTACCAGGAGGGGCGAGGGTGTCTGCTACAGCTAACTAGCTAGAGAACTAACTCCCCATTTAGATCTAAGTAGGGAAAAGTTTGTGAAGAATAAGTAGGGAAAGTCAAAAGATGTTGAAAGAATACACTGACATAATTATAGTGAATATTGATTGACAGAAAAAAAGTTGATGAATTGTTCAGGAAAATCATTGCTCAGATCCATTGACATTCATTTTATTTTTCTAACATCTTCTTGGTATACATAGTTTCCTTTTTTTTTTCTTTTTTAAAGATTTTATTTATTTATTTGACAAAAAGAACAAGAGAACACAAGGAGGGGTAGCAGCAGAGGGAGAAGGAAAAGCGGACTCCCCTCTGAGTCGGGAGTCCTATTCAGGGCTTGATCCCAGACTATGGGATCATGACTTGAGTTGAAAGCAGACACTTAACTGACTGAGTCACCCAGACACCCTGGTTTTCTCTTTTAATATCTACCTAAATGTATAAGATAAATGAGATTATAACTTATAACTCTATGGTCCCAGAGTAATTCTAATTTTCTCTGATTATAAATGTTTATAACTTAGTATAAAATTTCAAGAAATAGAGAAATGGATAAAGTTTAGAAAATCATATCTCTCAGAAACAACCACTATTAATATTTGGGTGACAAGCTTTTAGACATTTAAAAAACAATATGCGAACACATATATATGTTCATATGAGCATAAACATGAATCTATATATGATGTTGCATTTGCTCGTTTATTTAAGTGTGGAGCCATTGTATTCTAAAAGCTTGCTTTTTCATTCATTATGTCATGGTTATTGTTCCATGTCAGCACATGTAGACTTATCTCATTATTTTTAATGGTATTTACATTCCATGGGGAATATGTTCCACAACTGCTGTAGATGCCTGAAACCACAGTTCTGAACCCTATATATATTGTGTTTTCTTTCCCCAGGTGAACATATCTATGATAAAGTATAATTCATACATTAAGTGCAGGAGATTAAAAATAATAATTAGTAATATGATAGAACCGTTGTACCAATATACTGTCATAACAGTTATGTGAATGTGGTCTCTAACTCTCACTCAAAATATCTTAATGCTCTGTATTCACCCTTGTTCTCGAGATGATATGAGATGATAAATGCCTACTTTGTGAGACAAAGTGAGGTACAGGATGTAGGCATTGTGACACAGCCCTGGACTACTATTGCCCTTCTGACAAGACCTCAGAAGGAAGATCTCAGATTCTGGACCACAGTCGATCTTGGGTAACTGAAACCGTAGAAAGAGAAACCACAGATGGTGGGGGTGGGGGCCTGCTATAGTATTCTGTGTGTACTGTAATTGATATAACTAATATGTTGATAGAAATTTAGGAGTTTCTAATTTTTCAACAGTAAAAACGATGGTCATCCATATGTATATCTCTAGATTTATATATAATTATAATTTATGAACATTTCTCTTGAATAAGTACCCAGAAGTGTATCACTTACTACTGCTTTTTAATTTTCAAAATTACCTTGCAAGGCAAGGTTACTATTGTTATATTTGTTTAATGGAGGTGAGAACTCACGAGTCAAAGGTTGATTGGCTTATATGAAGTCAGGTAGCTAGTAAGTAGAAGATCTAGTCGCAGACCTGCCTCTTGCGTGAGGGCAACCCTCATGCAGTCAGCTACGGAGCACTATACAGAGCTGTCTCTCGTCATTTCTGTCTCCTACTATTTCATTTATCCTAGCAATTTAACATTTCTGAGGGTGGACCCCATCTCCCTGTTAATGCCATTTAACAATCCTTGTCAGCTAGATAGAAGCATGACATAGACATCATTGTGGATATATGTGCACCTAGGTTGTTATTACTGGTTCCATGACCGGAGCTTATAACCCTTCAACAGGCCATTTAAAGCCCTTGAAGGGAGGAATATGACTCCTGGTTGTGTGAAAACCTTCTGTTGACACCTTCATTTAATGAAAAGGGTGCCAATAACAAAAGATGCCAAATGGATGTCAAAAGCCTGGTAGAAAACCATAGAAACATCAGTAGAGAATTCTTTAAAGAAATATCACATCACCAACAATCTTGATGGACTAGTGGGTAACAGTTGACAGAAAAACACAGACATTGTTAACAGTGAGCAAAACAAGTATTTAGGAAGAATTGGATCCCAACTGTGAAGAATCTCAACCAATTGATTTAATTTATATATTCAGTGTTATATATCCATGGGAGTGATAAACGGTAGAAGTTCAGGTCTCACTGTAGAAGAGCTCTTTGAGTAACTAAAAATAAAAGTTACAAATGGCAAGAAAATGTTTCACATAGTATAATTCATTGTTTTTTTCTTTCTCTTGTATAATAGAAAGGTGCCCCTTATAATTAATGACTTTTTAGATACCATGAAATATACTAGTACCTCCCTTATAGAATTATTATAAGAAATGACTGTAAGTGCTTAGGATAGTACCTAGCATATGATGAGCATTTTATAAATGATAGTTATCAAATACATTTAATAGAAATTATTAATTTTTCTTCCAAAAGAGTGAGTCAATTTACAATATCATTTTAAAACAATTTTATTACAATAATTTATAACCTAAAACATAATTTAGTGTAATTCTTCATTAAAGAAAACAAAGCTATTATCTCAGATTATCATATGTGATCATGTATCTTCTGTACAGATAAAAGGAATAATTAAGTTTGCTGAAAGTCAAAACCTGCCCCCTACAAACACCTCCTGCCAAGTAGTCCCATAATCACTTAATTCTACATATATTTTCTCAAATAGATGTTTTTGTTTTGTTTTGTTTTTCAAATAGATGCGTAAGATTCCTGGGTTATAAATATGAATAAATTTCACCAATTATTCATTGACCACTAGCTAGTAATAATAATTATATTATATATGATTACATATAATTATTTATATAATATATATTATATATAATTATATATAATTATTATTATTTGACAGATAAGTTATATTTTAAAAATTAAGGAAATTTCTTGGGTGCTTGTATTTTTTTAAAAAAGCAGTGAGAACATATTATATAACTAGATTCAGGAATATTTTGATATATATGAAATCAATCAACTTTTCCATACAATGCATTTTTTTGAGACCTTGGTCCTTTATTGATTCAGTTTCTTAGTGCAAACTTGACATTACACTTTGACTTTAAGATACTGGAATTGTCACTCTTTACTCAAGTTCTCATTTCAGATACAAGAGTGTTAGACTGTTTTCGGTAGGAATTAAAGAAAACAGTTTTCTAAATAGAGATAACAAAAAACTTTCTGCCTGTTAATCTTCTCATGAGGCATTTCCACTTGGATCACATTCCTATAGTTTTTTAGAACCAGTTCTCCCGAGTTCCTGATTTCCTAACTTTCGTATTTGAACTTAGAAAAAATTCTACCATCACAACAGGTTGAAAGAAAGATTCTGAATTTTCTTAACTTCCTATGGATATGTTTTGGTTTACAATGATTAATTTAGGACAGAAAATTCAGCTGCCATTTCTCATAGAGAAAATTGATGGTTTTCTCTTTCCCTTCTCCATGGGGGAATATTTGCTAATCTTTTGGAATCACTGGAAGTCTTAGTCTTATTGTCTCTTTGACAGATTCTTGTTCTGGCCTTATTGTGGGCCATGCAACAGGCAGTAGTCTCCCAGAAGGTCACGCCCACTTGCTGGGTGGACAAACCTTCACTCCAAGATCCTTGAAAGAATGAATGGAACATTGTTCACCTCCATCTATTTGCCACACTGTCCCTTCAGCTTCCACAAGACTGAAAGGCAGAGTCTGTATGAGCCCAGGTGAATTTCTATGGGAAAGTCAGAGCAAGTCAGAAGGAAATAATGTTTACTTAGGGACAAAGTTTGTCTTCTGGATAATTTGACTTTATTTAAAAAAGAGGTCTTATGTATGTATTTGAGAAAGAGAGAGAGGTAGAGAGAGAAAGAGAGAAAGAGAGAGAACCAGCAGAGGAAAGGAAGAGGGAGAAGAAGCAGGCTCCCTGCTGAGTGGGGAGCCCGGTGTGGGGCTCGATCCCAGGACTGTGAGATCAGGACCTGAGCTGAAGGCAGATGCTTAACTGACTGAGTCACCCAGGTGTCCTGTCTTTTTAAAGAAATCTCATAAGAGAAAATACCTAAACATTCATACTTCCACAACAAATTTTAAAGATTTGTGCATGTTGCCACCTCTAAGAAAATCAGAATTCTGATGGTATGGCAAATATGGAAAAAGGTATAAAATACATATCTCTAGTTATCCACATCTCTAGATATTCACCACGTATTTCAAATATGCTCACGAGGGAGAAATTTTACTCCATATTATGTGTTCAAGGCATTTGCAGACAGATGTCTTTCCATTCAATCCTCTCTTATACCTCCACTCTCAGAGCTGTTTATAGATATCCTAAGCCACGACCAAGTTAAAGGCCGAGTTGTTGAAAAATTATTGCAATGAAATTTTTAGCTTTTTAGGAGGCTGAGGAAGGAGTGTAATTTATCTTCATGAGGGCACCCAGTAATTGAGTCCTCCTTGGATGCCCACGAGCCCAAGGAATTGCTGTCCCTATGCAAAGCAGCATGGCACTGCTTACCTGAGTAGGGGTGTTGGGTCTGGATAGTTGATGCTTAAAACGTAGCAGACCTCATGCCAGCCTATCTAGTACAGTAGTTGTTAAGATAGGCAAGCAAACAATTGTCACTGAAAGTGGAGTCAAGCATTTAGAGGCAGAAACACTAATTAGAACTAATTGACAAGTGTTATAGCACTCACCAGGGTAGCTCTTTACATAGGAAGATGATAGTTATGTAAATACAGTGATTAATTGTATTTGCTTAGCCATTACTTTTCTTTTTGGCATCAAGCATGACCAGAACTTGGCCATTGATTACAACTTCAAATTTATGGTAGATTTCTCAATGAACATTTCTGTTTCTCAAGCCAGTTTTGCTTTTGTTATTTATATTCATGTGTGTGTTTCTGTGTGTGTATGTGTTTATCGTATTTCTGTGTGTGTGTGTGTTTTACTACAACATCTCTGTTGGATATAGATACAATTTGTAACCATCTTCAATCTCTGTTGTGGAACTTACTCACAATCCATTGACATATTGAAAAATCATTCTAGGCTGGTAAACATAAATACAGTTATTTGCTCTACTTTTTTTTTTTTTACGATTTAAATATTCTGGTAATGATTTGAAAACAAGTCTTCAAGTCTGTCAATCTAGCATCTGCCACAAACACTAATTCTCACAAGAAAGAGTTGTGCTGAGTGCATTATTTAGCTGTAAGTACATTTTGCCGTATTAAAAATATTATGTGAAGACTCTAAACATGGAAGTTTTACAAAAGCAAAACCAAAGAAAGCACATTTGACTACTTCTTGTAATGTGAGAAATGGTGAGGGAGTGTGTGAGCATCTGATTAAAGCCAGATACCAGGTGGGAGCTGAGTGGAAGGACAATGGGGGTGAGAAAAGCTTGGAGGTGTGGTTTCAAGCTATGATTCTATCTTGAATTATCTGTGTAACCAAGGGAAGCCATTTGTGCTCTTTTGATTTTAGTTTTCTTGCCTTTAAAATGAGAAAAATGCAACAGATGTTTTCCAAGGTCCCCTTTTCCTTTGAAAAATTAGTCCATTTTAAGTTATTTATTTTGAAATATTTCTAGTGTAAGTTCAATAGGGTGAAGTTTAGCCCATTTTCACAGACAGTGGTAAAGAGCCTCTGGTGATGTTAACGGTGGCTTAGACCTGGTATTGAGTCCTGTCTGGTTCATGAGCCTTGTGGACTTTACCCATTTCCTAGAGGTGGGGAGTAGAAATTGGAGAGAGGTAAAGGGATAGGGTATCCTTGGACTGAGATACGCTACCCAGTTTCCTGTTTCAATTATATGGGTATTAGAAGGCATCTTCTGATTTAAAACCTTTTATTTAATTAATTAGTTTATTTACAGTTTTAGGGCAAGGAAAAGGATAAAGTTGAGGGAGTTGATGATCCACTTCTATCTAAAACCATACCTCTAAACAGCTATATCTTAAAAATATGTTTGTCAGATTTTTGCAAGCAGAGTCATCACAACCTCTTCTACAACTCAATCTCAGAGTAATTCAATGTGAAAAAGGAATTTGATGATTGTATCAGTTTCCTAGTGCTGCCGTAATAAATTGTCACAAGCTGGGTACCTTGGAAAGCAGAATTATATTCTCTCACAGTTTTTTGGGCTAGAAGTCTGAAATCAAATGATCGATAGGGGCCCTCTTCCCTCTGATGTCTCTAGGAAAGAATCTGGTTCATGTCTCTTCTGGTTTATGGTGGTAGCTGACAATCCATGGTGTTTCCTGGAAACAGCACTCCCATCTCTGTCTCTGTTGTCACTTTGTGTTATCCCTGTATGTCTGTGTCTCTGTCCAAAACTCTCTTCTTATAAGTACATGGGTCATTGGGTTTAGGGGCCAACTTACTACAGTGTGACTTTAGTGTAACTAATTACATCTGCAAATACTCTGTTTCCAAATATGGTCACCTTCTGAGTTTTTAGGTAGACATGAGTTTGGGGGAGACATTATTCAACTCAGTAAAATTGTCATCTAGAGGAAAATGACAACCCAACAAGTATCTGATGACAAATACGAATATATTTTTGAAGATTTATTCATTTATTTTAGAGAGAATGCACAAGCAGGGGGAAGGGCAGAGAGAGAGAGAGAGAGAAAGAGAAGCAGACTCTGCTGAGCAGAGCCTGATGCGGGCCTCAGTCTTATAACCCTGAAATCATAACTTGAGCCAAAATTAAGAGTCCAATGCTTAACCAACTGAGCCATCCAGGTGCCCCACAAATAAAAATATTTTAATTTAAAAAGCAAAAGTACACAAAAATTAGTCACTGACAAGAATCATTAAACATAGGTGTTTGATATGATTCTCAAATATGGCTTAAGTGTAAAAATTACATGAAGTAATTTCATAATAAATTTTAAATGTATGAAATTTTTGTAATGGATCACAACATTGAGTGCATGCCAAGTACATTCAGTTAAACAACTTTGCCAAAATTATGGTTGAATATGTAAAAGAAGAACAAAAAAAATGTAAGGTAATGTCTATTTCTTTAATTCTAAATTGCTTCCTTTATGGCTTTTTCTTCTTCTTTTAAAAGTATTTTCTTTTTAATGACTCCATCAGACATAATCTTACGTATCTATTATTCTGTTTTCTTGATTTTTGTCTTTTCTTCCCTAGCATATTGATTTTTATAATTCTATTTTAAGCTTTTATATGAAAGTAAAAAGTGGTTTAAAGGTGATTTATTAAACTTGACTATCACCAGTGGAACTTGATCTAATTTAGCTATGATAGTTTTTTTTAGAGGAAGGTACTATGATTCATGTATTGAAAGGTTAAAAAAATCTTCTATTATCACCTTTTCTCTGAATCCCTCACTTCTCTAATGAATTTATAGTGAGATTTTAATTAAAATGTTGGTAATAAATGTATAAAACATGTTGTTTAAATTACACCTGTAAATAATGCATCAAGCTGAAAACACTTACATATACACTTCACTGGAGAGAAAGATGAGGTCTCAGGGTGGAGGGGCAGAGTGTGTTCAATGAAATAGTGAGCCGTAAAATGACTTGATGGAATTTGTAAAGGTATTTTAAAGGACTTATTTTTTAAAGAATGAAAGGAAGGGGTGCCTGGGTAGCTCAGTTGGTTAAGCATCTGCCTAAGCATCGGGTTTGGGTCATGTTCCCAGTGTCCTGGGATGGAGCCTGGCGTTGGGCTCCCTGCTCTGTGGTGTGTCTTCTTCTCCCTCTGCCTCTCACCCTGCTCATGCTTGTGCTGACACACACTCTCTCTTTTCTACTCTCTGAAATAAATAAATAAAATCTTTAAAAAAATATTAAGAATCAAAGAAAGTGAACAGCATAATGCAGGAATCTACATAACCAGGACTAAGAGTCTTTAAACAAGGTAATGCCAGTAAGAACTAAATAGGGATAGATTTAAAAGAAGTATGAAGTATAGAACTCATAGTATAGGTTTGACAAAGAAAGGGAAGAATTTGAGGATGATATGTAGTTTCTGTATTTGTCAGTTTGGTATTAGATTTTGGCTTTAACATTACAGGGAATATAAGGATTTTGGAAGAGGGTGTTTGACTTCGTAACTTCACATACTTATGGAGCACCAGAGTAGACATCCAAAGTGCAGATTTTGAAGCTCAGGAATAATATTTTAGATCAAGAGAATTTTAAATTTGATTTTTCTCTCATTTTTTCCCCAAAAGAAAATTTTCAATGGTTTATGAATAACAAAATAAAGTAAACTGAGAATAAATAATAAAAATATAACAAAAAAGAAAATAAAGGTGGGAAAATCAGAGGGAGCCACAAGTGAGATTAGTTAAGCAACTGTCTTACACAGTTGCCTGAAGTGGAGTAGAAATATTTCTCTAAGCCTTCTAGCGGCAATCATGAGGGAACACCATCAGTGTTAACAGAGCATAGAGTTTTATGTTTGTTAATTCTTGAATCCTTCAAACCTAGAAGAATGTCTGACACATAGTATTGGTTCAGTAAGTATTTGTTGAATAAATGCAAAAAGTGATTTGTAGATTTTTAAATGCTTTTTAGTGATAATAATTATTTGCCATAAGAAAAATTACCCAAATGTTTGAGATATATTATATGTTTTTTTTTTCTCCAAGGACACTGATATTTGACTGATCCAATTATCAAAATGTATTGATATCATTTTCACTTTGGGGAGGGGAGGAGAATCTAGGTTTCCTTGAAATAGTTTTATACACTTAAATATTGGTCTGTTCCTAGATGCTCCAGGGACAGGTTTGTTCATGAAGCTCTACTTTATGAATGACCGTATTCATAACTGTCAAGGAAGGGTTCTTATTCCTAGGTTCACAATAAATGGAAACAAAGGGGAGGGTAATTGGACTTTGTTTTCTCTAGTTTTGAAGATATGCAGTTTAATTCTCCTCATCTAGGCAATGATTGCTTCCATTGTATCATTTTCCTATTTCTTGTGAGCATACAGCCAACCAGGGGCTCTGAGAAGTACAGGGAAGCCAAATTCAGCCAACATTGACTATGAACTAGTGAGACTCAGAGCCTACTTAGACCAATGAAATAAATTATGACCATAAATGTAACTTTGTAGTATCCTAATTTGAGAAGAGAAAAAAGATATTCATGTAATTTGTATTAAGTGCCAAGTAACTTTCTAGAAAAATGAGTAAACGGCAACTAGGGTTTCTCTTGTCAGTAACACAAGAGATCTCCATCAGATCTTCTGAATGCCTGTGAATCCTAGAACATGACTTTGGCATCTCTTTTTATATTGCATCATACTTCCAACCCCCTGCTAATACAGAGATAATACCTCTGTACAATACCAAATTTTGGTAAATTGATTTCCTCAGGAAGCAGGTAGCTACACTCCACTGGTTTAGAGGTTGAGCAACACTGCTGGAAATAATTTCCTCTTTGCTGGACCCAGGTTTTGTATCTATAGGTCCTGAATATCTGCTATGATTCTTTCTTTGTACCTGCCACTATTCAACTTCATGACTTACCCTCGTGTTGGGCATTTGAAAGAACAGAGTAAGGGAGAGAAGTCAACACTGACTACCAAGTGCTTTCTAAGGACTCTTGCTGCAACTTGCCCATGGTCCCTTTCATGTGACCTTCTTGTGTAATCATTTATTTGAAAGTGCAGATAAGCATGCTGCATTCTTTTGAGCAGTCCAGTTGTTTTCTTGAGCTTTAAATCAGTCTCTGTCACTCATTAGGGTTTCACTGTCCCTTACTGGAAGGCACAGCTCAGCTTTACAAAAGAATTTCCAGATGCCTACTGTCCATTACAGGGTGAGTGATCATGTGTTTTACAACTGTCTTCAACCGAGAAGGTGTTGTGAAGAAGGTAAAGCCATGATATCAAACCTTAGGAGACTTTTATGTATCTAGAATTCGTGGTCCAAAGTATCATCATCCAAAATATTTTCAGATGTATTGCTGTGTCTTATCACTTACTTTCTCTGAGTCTTCCCACCCACTGGTGATTTGAGTTTTTGTATTACAGGAAAATCGTACATAATCTCTAAAACAAGAAGGTCTTCGTGAAGGATTTATTGTCTGCTTAGCTTTTCATTTGAAAACACACCAATAAAACCAGACTTTTGAGGTGAGATATAATTTTGTAAATTTCTTTAGTGAATCAAATTAAGCCTTGAGAATCCAGACCATAACATGCTGCTACCTTTCTGGAGAATCCTCAAACTTCCAGTATGGCATGGAGGGGGAAGTAAAGGGCAAGATTTTTTAGCTTGGGACCATGTTGCTCCTTCCACATGGCATGAACATAACACTCAGTGACCCATATTTTCTTCAGTGAGCGGAAATGGATGCCAGTACGACTGGTGGGCCATCAGATCTTGGTTAAGAATAAAGAGGTCAACTCCTATGGATAATTTTGGTACCACAGTACCAGCACATCACAGTGAGAGAGCCTGATGGGAGGCATTAGCTTCTCAGGGGTCCCCTGTACAGGGAGCACCTAGTTCGGTCACTTTGCAACCAGGGACTTGGAAAAATTCTGAGGGAACCATGCACTTTGAGAAACCCAGCACAAGGCTACATGCCAATATTGCCCCGTAGACCAAGATGCTTTCTCAGATAGGAGCACAGTAGGGAGCAGGACTTCATATGACTGACCATTTTCTTGGGCTGCTCAGTCAGAAACATATAAAGAAACATAGAAACCTATAAAGGTTGTTATAATTACTTGGTTGAATTAAGCTAAAAAACATATAAAGAAACATATAAACCTATAAATGTTGTTATAATTACTAGGTTGAATTAAGCTTATCCAATTGGGCTAAATTTTGGTCACTGTTAATTCTATCTTCATTACCCAGAAGGATGAAGAATTTTTAAAGGATTGGGTCAGTCAGAGAAAAATAAAGGCATTTTCTTTCCCATAGGGATGTGAGTATATTTGAACCCTTTTTAAATTCTAGTTTTTGTTCAGATAATTAGGAAATGAGACAAATTTGGGGACTTTTTATTAACATTATACATGACCAGTGTCGCCTAAGACAGAAAGGCCTTAGAATCATGGAGCAATTAGTGTGGTTGATACTATTCAAACATTCTAACCCATTCATAGTTTCAGAAGGTCTGCAGTGAGGGTGGATGTGACTTCTTTCAAAGTAATTCCTTGAGAGTGAAGCAAGAAGGGCCTGGTTTGTCTGTGCGTGTAAATAAGTTAAAAAAATTGCAGTTCTCTCACTTTAGTTAAGTACTCAAGCTCAGGGTGCCCAGCTTTTGTCAGGGACACAGAAAGCTCCATCTTTATTTTGATGGACGAAATGAGAGATTAGTTTGAACAGCTGATTTTTATTCCAGTCATTCCACAAACTGTCAGGGTTTGTTTGGGATTTCTTCCTAGTAGGCTGTTTATCACTCTGACTTTCTTTGTTCTTCCTGGCTTTGATCTCAGTGGACCAGATTTTTGTCCTAAGTAACTCTAGGGGAATTCCAGAACAAGAGCAACATTCTGATTTGATGTTTGGAAGCATTGGTTTTGCTTTCTCCATCATTTGTCTTTGCTGCTTCTGTGTGCCTCTTTCATTTTCTGCTTTTACTTTAGTTCATTTTAAGAGTGCAACATATCAGAGAAACAACAAGAAGATGGGTCTTCTACAGAGTCTCTCTTTCTGATTGATTTTTCAAAGAGCTGCCGAATAGTGGTAAATGCCTTGCCCTGCTTCTGCCACATGGGAGTCAGTCCAAAGACAAGTGTTTATTTTCTTGGTGAAAAATAATATCCACGCCTGTTTGTGTAGAGTGGTTACAAGCATTGAATTGCATTAACTGATTATTGTGGGGCCTAACCCTTTCTAGACATTTTTTGTTTGTTGTAAAATGTTTTAAAATCATGGCCAATTTTTGGTTCCCTGGTATTATTTTTAGATTATTCATAGGTTTTTGGGTGTTTTTGACATGTATATGTATGGTTTCAGCACATATATGTAAAATTTTCCCCTGAGTGTTATTCTCTTTTGCAGATTCTTCTCCCTCGAGAGAAGTGTCCTTTATACACAGGTGCTAAGGGATCCTGTGAATCTGAATTAGATCTAAGGTAACTTGGAATCAGTATTGCCTAGAGGGCCTACAAAAATGGTTTATAAGCCTATATTTAACACATGTACATATATATTTAAGGTCAAATAGAAATTGAATATATATCAAATTTAAGATGGTTTGAGATTGCTAAATTGACACTTTGGCTGGAATTCTAATAGTCCAGTGCAGTGCAAGGATCAGAATGACAGAAGATGTCTCTCTCTATATGATTATTAACAGAGATACCATGAAATCATACATTGACTTTTACTTAATAAATGTAATATATTTATACTTTGAAGTATGAGAACAATAGAAAAAGAATAATAAATGAAAAAGGGGTGGGGGAGACCCTGTAATTGAAAAGGTGGAAAAACTTAGATGAGGTAACGGGTGTCATCTCTCTGGGAAGCCTTTCTACAGTGCCCTGTGCATTCGAGTGGTTTCATTCTTTTGTGGAAGACAATGACACTACTTTGATAATATCATTCCTTGGCTACAATAAGGTTTAACATTTTTTTTTTTAATCTGGCCTTAAAATACCTAATGTTAAAGCTGCAGAACAAATCCATGCTTATAAAGAGCCTGAAGAAGATGATGATGTGTCTGTACAAATATGGCAACTAGTACATCCACAATAAACTGTTTCTGTTTCCTGCTATATATATATATACACACATATATATATATACCTATATATATATACTTGCTATATATATATATATATATATACACCTTTTATATATAAATATATAAAAATATTTATATAGAGAATTAGTTACCTCTTGTATAAATCTCTAAAACATGTAAATCTGCTTGTCATTGTATGCATAAAGCTTCATTCTTTATGTGTTACCAGCTCCTTGCATCATTTCTTCCTCTTATGGCCCACTTTAAAGGGAAGGTATTGGAAACCCTTCCATTAGCTCAAATACTTACAGAATCATCAGCTGGAGGCATTTTCCATAGAGAGTAGAATGAAAAGCAGTAATGGGAATAAGTCTTCTCTGGAAGCTGATCGTCTTATATCGTGAGTGTACCCACTTCTTTGTTATGACAGAGACATCTGTCATTTAGCTTTTTCTCCTTGAAGAAATTACCAATTCTTTCCTTGTAGGAGTTTGTCCTCAGAAAATACTTTTAATGCAAACTATTAAACCTATGACATCCTTGCTGAATTTTCACATCAGATTTTAGTAGTCAGTCAACTAAAATGTCAGTGAAAATGTGTAATTTATTATCTTTGTCTCAGCTTACAAGTTAACACAACACAACATATTGATGGCAAAACGTAAAGCTTCACATAAACAAAAACAAAAGGCAAACAGATGGAAGCTCAACACATAGGAGAATAGCTATGGGGTAGAGAAAATGTATTTATTTCTTATTTTTATTTAGCCATCTACATTATGAAATTGTTGGCAATTATATATATTTTGGGCCAAAGTTTTGAATGAGAAATGAGACAATACAAACTAATTTTCATAAATTAAGAAAATGACACAGACCCTTTGCAAAGTAAAATTTATTAATTTAGTTTCTTGCCACTATAGAGAAGGCATGCTGATAGTGTCCAAATTCCTCTCAGGGCTTTCGGCAAAGCCACGCGTCAGAAGAATCTAGGAGAGTGGCCTAGTTCTGAGAAGACTAGACCATCTGGGGTGAGCCCTGGCTCATCCCAGGGCTCTCATTTTGAAATTTACCCAAATACATACTTAAACATGTGAAGAGATGGTAGAACTTGACAACTGAACTTCAAAATTTTACTGAGGCAAGAACTAAACTAAAGTAAAATGTGCTTCTTTTACTATAACACAAATGAATAGCAATTCAAAATAGAGTCAATCTAAGAAAATGAATGACCTCTAAATATTCCTGAATTCCAAACCTAGAACTTAGGTTTAGAACCATCTTCAGCCATGAAGCTAAGCTAAGATTTAAAAGACTCCCTTAACAGCTGCCTGTTCCTCAGCCTTGAGATTTAGTTAGTGTATGTTTCTGACAACCATACACATGGAGGAGGACTTAAAAGAGGATTTTTCAGAAAACCAGTTCATTATTTGGAGACTTTGAGGTGTTTATCCACAATTTGTGCCTTAGCCAACCCTTTTCTTCCCTGTAAATATACTTTTCTTTTTTCCCTTTGTATTATATGTGTGTTATTTTCTTTTACCAAACCATGAGCCCCTTTGAACCAGGGAAATGGTCTACTATGTCAGTTTTATTTCTCTGTCTGTCCTCTCTTTTGAGAATCTAGATCCTGGAATCTTTGTACATATAAACTATTTCATACATAATTGTATGTAAAGGATACTAGTAAATAAAACTACTGAGATCTAATACTTTCTGCAATGTATAATTTTGTCAAAGTTTTTTCAACTAGCTTATCAAGTTTAGTGAACTGATTCATAACTATTTATGTTTACAGTAATTTCACAAACTCTATGAAAAGTATCAGCTAACTCTGTAGTATAATATATTTAATACATGTGGAATGCAACCAACTTTGTAAACTAAAACTTATTCAACTAACAGTAATCATTCATTCACCTAACAGTTGTTGAATTATTAGTAGGTACCACTAATAAGTAGTACTAATAAGTACCACTCTGGATTGGATACTGGGGATACAGTTTAATATCCACAATCCTCAAGAACTTTATTCAGCTCTTGAACTTTATTAAGTGACTTCTACTGTGTATTCAGTACTCTTTAAGATGCATTACTGTCTTTTCCTTCTTTAATTATCATGATCTCCATTTTACAGATAGGGAAACTAATGCTTAGAGAAGTTAAGGAAATTGTTTTTCAAAAGCTAAAATCTCAATCAAGATGTCTGATCCCCAAATCTTTTCTCACAAATATGGCCAAAAGACATATTTTGTGGTCACCAGAAACATTCTAAAAATGAATTCATTTCACGCTGAGATTTGGAGAGAGTTCGTTGGAAAAAACAAGATATTTGAATTCTCTTGAAAAAGAAAATCTGGCAACTGTAGGTCTACACTCCACATGGCAAAAATTGGCTGCAGCTGAGCAGCAGCTATTTGCTTTATACTGGCCATTTTCTCCCCAATATGATGTAGTTTCCAATGGTTAGCTCCACTTCCTTATGCTATTTGCATTGTTTCATGCAGGCATTTTTGTTTAAGACTCCTATATTTTTCTATGCTTTCTAGATGTAATCGATTTTATTAAAAAACATACTGGGACCTAATTAAGGACCTAAATAGATTAAAACTGTGGCCTTATTAATGATACAGTTATTGGAGGAAAAATTAAGGTATAGGACAACAATAATCCCTTTATTCCAGAACACCAATATTAGACAGCCTTTCCCAGGTTGTGTATAAAAAAAGACAGGAACATTTAAAAAACAAACACAAAAACAAACAATTTCTGTAAATTAACAACATAGTTGATTAAAAGTCAAAACTATATGGATGGGTCTAGACAGAGCTGAAGAGAAGCTTAGTAATGTGGAAAGTTCATTTGTGGAAAAACTCAAAATGGGAAATAGAGAAATGAATAGATGAAAAATGAGAGATCATTAAAGAAATACACAGGATGAATTGAAAAGTTCACTACACACTCAGTGGCGTTTCAGACAGAGAAAAAAAATGGAGAGGGGAAGTATTCAAAATAATAAGGTCTGAACAATCAAAACCAAAATTTGTGAAGACATAATGATGAGTTCAGACATCATAAAACACAAGTCCACATGAAGACACATAGTACTGAAGCTGCATAACATCAATGATAAAGAGAGAATCTTCAGTGCAAACAAAAAATACAGATTACTTGCAAATGGCTGGAACTTATTCTCAAAAGGTAGTAGATTAATGTCTTCAAAAGGTTTACGGAAAGTGATTTTTTTGCATGGATTTCTATGCCCAGCCAAATTACCATGTAAGAATGATGGCAACTTGGCGATTTTTTTCAGACCTGAAACATTTATACCCCCAGACGCATGCTGAGAGAACTTTAAAAGAATACGTTTTAGTAAGAAGAAAATCAACCACAGAGGATGGAATGAAAATAATAAAATCAACAATGAGCAAATTAATTTTAAAATATATATTATCAATCTTGTCAGAAGATAAATCTATTTTTGGATGGTGGGGGGTTAAAATAGATGAGGGACTTAAATGTCAATAATGATGTAGAAGCTAGAAAGAGAAGATTGAATTAGATTTTTCCATGTTCTTGATGATGTTTGAAAAATAGGTTAGATATATTGTTAAAGATGGATTTGGAGTAAAAAAGTGCATGCTAAATATTTAAGGCAGTAATTCAAAACATTGAACAATGAAAATGATCTGGACAACAGCTAATCACGAAGGGACACTGACCAATGAGAAAGGATAATATCTACATACCACCAGGACTGTATTCTGATGTCTTCTGGCTAAATATCAATTGGTATTTTATCTTCCAGATATCTTTGAAGATAACCATTAAAATAATGGAAATGAGTGCCTAATTTCCCAAAATGTAGAAGGAAAAAAGGAATATAGAAATTTTTATCAGTTCTGCGAGATTAAGAAACTGAAGTCTAGACAAATCTTGTGACTTTCTCACATCACGTAGTAAACCAGATGGGGTTAGGAGTAAACTTGGATTTTTAACTAAGTCTAGTGTTGCTTTACTGTGGTATTTGTCCCTACAGATGCAATTTTCAAATTGGCATTTTATAACCATCCAGTACATTTATTTTCTTATCTCAGGGATATGTATGCTATCGTCATTATTGCTGATTCATATTTTAGTAGTTTTTAAACATCTCCACTTATGCTTTATAGAAGATTAACATGTGCAGCTCTAAATGTTAATGTTCCTTTAAAAATATGACCTGTAATTTCAATTAAAAAATGTGTATATAGTTAAATTTTATTAAATAGAAAAGTATTGCTGCCTCTTTTAAAATCATAAGAAAATGGCCATTATTCAAAAAAGTGAGAATTTGTTCTGTGTATTTATAAAAGCACTTTATTTCTTTTACTTCAATTTTCCTGAGGGAAAGTTATTTTGTCAAATTATCTCTCTCTTTTCAATATGATTCAATTGGGTAAAAACATGATTTTCTTGATTAAATAATTTGTAGTTCCCATAGCAACAAGTTTGAAAGTATTAAAAAAATCAATTTATAAATATTTCTCTATCATTTTTTTATCTTACATTTATCTTTTGACCCCACATGCTCCAGTAGCAGTGTGAGTTAGCCTCCTTTTTCAATAGAAAAAGAAATAAGAAAAGTATATGTTTAAGATTCCATTAAAATTGTGTGGTATCACTGGGAAATTGCTATTACAGTTCAATAATGATGTAACTCTACTTCAGAAGTTAACCGAGGAGATTTTAGCTAGCATAGTTTTTAAAAGTCCGGTTAAGTCACATCAAACTATTACAAAATGGATATCTGTTATGTCAGGGAACAACCATTTTTTGAGTGCCTACTGAAAGCTAACTACTCTTTTATGACAGGTAGTTGATATAATATTGGGAGTATTTTCCTTACACACAGTGCTGAGGAACTTACATGGAAGGGAAAATAAAAGAGAGAAGGAATGAAGTTATCTCAGGAGAGGGGAAAAAAAAAGTTCGAGTCAAAAACACAATTACCACACTGGACCCAAGTTGACCATTACCTGCAGAGGGATCTGATAGAAAATTGTTTTCTTCTCATGTATCAGCCTAGGTTTAGAGAAAAGGAATGTTGTTACTGGATGAATATATATAATGAGGAATCAGAGAGAGAGGCTGTTGAGTATCTTTCTGCACGAAAATAAAGGATTAGCTTGGGCAGGCACGAGGGATTGAACCTAAAGCTACGGAAATTATACTTATTAAATTCCTGAAACCCTTTGGGCCACTTTATTTAAGTGCCTTCTTTCTCAGTTTCACACTCTACTTTCCTTACATGTGTACACTGAGACACGAGTTTCTTCTGGGAAAAAAAGGAAAGTCTGATTGCCTTGAAATGACTTCCAAGGCTGATTGGCTCCTTTCTCCCACCGCTACCATGCCTTCTCTCCATTACCTGCTACATGTCTGGCAGGATGATAGGAACTGCTGTGTCAGTCGGTGATTACGTGTGCCAGGGATACAAGCTCCGGTCTTCTTCTGCAACTTGGGTAGTTACCTCTGAGGATGATGTCATGTCATCATGCTCCATTAATTTTAATCATTCATTTTTCTCTGTAGACCTGTCAAACAGAGAGACTGTAGCACTTCCTTCCGTAAGGCAGAGCCCACATCTTTGGAAAACTGTTGTGTTAGCCACGCAGATGACATTGCAACTATGACGTTATAAAGTCTACAATGAAAATTGCTCTTTGTCGGGAGTCTGGGTCAAACAGATGATGGTTCATCTGCACACAGACCACCCTTGGCCATAGCGTAAAATGGATTGCTTCCTTGACACTAAGAAAAGTGGCCTCTCCAGCATGTTGTTTTTGGATCAGAATCCTATTGAATTTGAATTTTAGGATGTCTTTCTGTTCTACTCGATTTCCTCAATTATACAGCTTTACCTCTAGTATCAACTGTTCTCCATTACATTTTCACACTGTAAGTTTACCAGAAAAATTCATGCCAGTTATTATTATTTTTATGAGTTTATATGCTCAAATACGAAACACACAAAATAGGCTAGAATTTATTAACATGAAACATTTAATACAGAAAGAGATAGGGCATTATAAAGTTATATGTCACGAGCATATTGAATGTGCCCAATTGCTTTTAAATGTCTAAAGTATAACCATTATGTGCTATTATAGGGATTATAAACTATATTGAAGTAATATATTCAAGCATCCAAAAAATCAAAGTAAATAAAAATAATTCTGCTCATTGGCTCACAGTTAGGAAGGAATGAGAGTCATAACAATAAAATAATAATGTGCAGGCGAAGACAAATACATCGTACAGCAGCCTGAGCTGCAGCAGGCCCTGATTCAAGGGAGGGAGCCGGAGGCTTCCAACTCATAAAAATGAATATTTGTCTGCCAGGGGAAGACTGTACACATCGCTTTCCCACTCTTGCCCCCCAGGGGCCCCTTCTGACCTCCTTTTGTCCCCAGTGAGGAGGAGAACAGAGGGTCTGGATATGGCGAGGAACATTTTGTTCCAGGAGCTGGTGATTCCAGGAGTAGTTAGTACCTGCATCTCAGGGGAGTAAATTTAGAGCCTGGATCACACTGACCTTGCATAGTGGAGTCTGTGATGAACATCTGACTTGGGCTTAGGGTTTGTTCTCATTAGGAGATGAAGTGAGGGACCTTTTCAAGTCTGATCATTTAGCAAATGGAGAAACTTTGTTCCTACGTGATGCCTTACTCCACTTCGATTTTTCCTAGAGTTCCTTTGCTGAAACCCAATGTCAGTATTGTCTGGGGGTGGCTACTGCAGACTTGTTTTTCCAGAGCACAGGGTAGAGGCAGGTGTTGTAGGACGATGCCCATTTGCTGACTTATCTCGGGCTGCCTCAACTGTGCTCCCCAGGAGGGATTCCATGTACTACTTCACCATGGAACCTCCCTTGCGGTGAGCAGTGGGAGAGAGGCAGACTCGCTTGGGCTGACAGGCTGGTGCCGGGGAAGGGAGCAGGGTAGAGAACGCTTCCTTGTCAGCCCTTGTTAGTCACAGTCATAGGCGGTACAGCAGAAGATCAAGCTCATTACAAGGAAACATTTTCTCTTATGGCAAAATGTATGAAAATCTTAAAGGTCAAGCTGTATGCTAGGAATTGTTGAAGAGCCTTTGAAGCATTTGCTAACTGAATCATGAATTATAGTATGTTAAAAATGATCATGTGTAAAAATAAGGCACATACAGGGTTGAACGTGACTTTGAAATTCCCCTTATCCATGTATACATCTGAACTTGAAGGATGTGTATCCAGTTCTATAGCTATTTTTAATAAAATTTTTATTTTAGAATAGTTTCGGATTTGTGGAATGATTGCAAAGCTAGTACAGAGAGTTTTTCCCCACATGTGTCAGACCCAATTTCCCCTATTACGAACATCTTGCATTAGTATGATATATTTGTCACAAGTAATGAACCAATATTGGTATTTATTAACTAAAGGACATACTTTATTCAGATTCTCTTGGTTTTTACCTATTATTCTTTTTTTTTATTCCAAGAACTCACCCAGGAATGTAGTTTGCTTTCTCCTGGTGACAAATTACGTGGATTATGCTTTCATATCCTTATCTGCCATCTATATGTTTCTCCAGTGAGGTGTCTTAGATCTCATGCCCATTTTTCCATTCAGCTTTTCTCTCATTCTTGTGTTCTATTCTGCGACATCAGATTTATGTTTTGTAAATATTCCTCCGAGATATGGCCTGTTCCCTCCTACTTCCAATACTATTTTTCAAAGGAAAGTTTTCAGTTTTGATAAACTATAACTGCTTGATACTTCCTTTCATGAGTTGTGCTTTTTGGTGCTGCATCCAAACACTCATCACCAAATCCAAGGTCACCTAGATTTTCACCTATGTTTTCTTCCAGAAGTTTCACAACCTTGGATTTTACATTTACGTTTATGATCCACCACGAGGCAATTTTTGAGAAAGGTATGAGGTCTATATCTAGGTTCAATTGCATGTATGACTGTCCTATGTTCCAGGATCATTTTTATTTTTTTTTAAAGATTTTATTTATTTATTTGACAGAGAGATCACCAGTAGGCAGAGAGGCAGGCGGGATGGGGGGCGGGGGGAAGCAGGTCCCCCCACCGAGCAGAGAGCCAGATGTGGGGCTTGATCCTAGAACCCTGAGATCATGACCTGAGCCGAAGGCAGAGGCTTTAACCCACTGAGCCACCCAGGCACCCCCAGGACCATTTTTTTGAAAAGAGTGTCTTTTCTTCATGAAGTTGTACCCTTATCTGATGTCATTTGACCATATTTGTGTAAATCTATTTCTGGACACTCTATTCTATTCCATTGATCTTTAAATATTTCAGGTCACAGTCTTCTTTCCATGAATTCTTGTGGAAAGTTTACTATAAATCTTCTTGTTATTTCTCTAGATAAGGTGTCTTTTCCTCTGGTTTTGTTCTTTTTTTTTTTTTTTTTTGTCTTCCATTTATTGCAGTTTGACTATGATATGTCTAGGTAGGTTTTTTTGTTGGTTTTTTGTTTGTTTGTTTGTTTTTGTTTTTGTTTTTTTTAAAAGATTATATTTATTTATTTGACAGAGAGAGATCACAAGTAGGCAGAGAGGCAGGCAGAGAGAGAGGGAAGCAGGCTGCCTGCTGAACAGAGAGCCCGATGCGGGGCTCGATCCCAGGACCCTGGGATCATGACCTGAACTGAAGGAGGGGTTTAACCCACTGAGCCACTCAGGGGCCCCTGTTTTGTTTTAATCTGTGTTTTAAGATCTGTCCTAAATATTGACAGTTTTAATTTAAATATTTCTCCTTCTTTGTTTTGTCTTTCTTCACCATTAGAGATACTCCAAGTAGGTATTTTATATATCTTTGGAAACTGTCTCAGAGTTCTTGGATGTCTCATTTGTTTGTTTTCATTCACGTTTTTCTTTGCATTTTGATTTCTTGAGCTATCCTCAAGTTCACCGATTCTTTACTTGGCATGCTGGTCTACTAATGAGTCCATTAAAGGCATGCTTCATTTTTTACTATTTGTAATTCTAGCATTTCTTTTGAATTCTTCCTTAGAGTTTCCATGTCTCTGCTTACATAAACCACCTGTTTTTGAATGCTGTTTTTTTTCCATTAAAGCTCTCAACATATTAGTCATAATTATTTTTAAATTCTGATAATCCCAACATCTGTGTCATTTCTAAGTCTGGTTCTGATGATTACTTTCTCTCTTCACACTGTGTTTTCTTCATTATTTTTGTCATACCTTGTAATTTTTTTTTTTTTTAAAGATTTTTTAAATTTATTTATTTGACAGACAGAGATCACAGGTAGGCAGAGAGGCAGGCAGAGAGAGAGGAGGAAGCAGGCTCCCCGCTGAGCGGAGAGCCCGATGCGGGGCTCGATCCCAGGACCCTGAGATCATGACCTGAGCCGAAGGCAGCGGCTTAATCCACTGAGCCACCCAGGCGCCCCTGTAATTTTTTTTTTAAGCCAGGCATATTGCATTGGATAAAAGCAACTAAGGTAAACAGGCCTTCATTGCAAGGATTTATGGACATCTGGCTAGGAATTTGGTTGTTTTTAATGATTGTTGTAGTTATAGGTACCAGAGGTTTTAAATCTCTCTCTTGCCTTCTTTTTTTTAGTTCCTTCTAGACTTTGAGCTTTGCTCATACTTCTCCACAGAGGAAGCCAGTGCTTTGCAGCCTTTTCAGCTGTAATCTAACCATTATTATATTGGAGCCCTTTTGGTATGGTGGGAGGATATGAGGGAAGGAAAACATTCTACTGTCTTCCAATTAAATATCCATGTTCCAATGGGCCTTTGTCTTTCAGCTATGACCATCAAACCTGTGTCTCGAGATGTCTCACTCCCCCACCTCCCTTCTGGTCTCCTTTCTGACTGCAGACTTTTCACTCTTTTCTTGAAGCCCTGATGCCTACTGAATATAGTTGTTTTTTTTTTTTTTCTCCTTAGTAAAGCAGAAAAGCTATAGGGAACAGGAGTAGAAAGATTGTTTGGCCCTAACTGGGACAAGGTTCTGGCAAAGTCTTTCTCCCTGAAACACATGTCTGTCTTTGCTATGGAGAAAGCTTTGGGAAATTTCATGATGATTCCCCTTCCCTATCTCTTCCAGAGCCATGAGCCTATCTTTCATAGATCTTCACTTTGAGAACCTGATAGGGTTCTTGATAGTAAAGTCCATGATAGTATGAAGGCTTCCCTGAGATTGTAGTCCCTAGCAGTTTCTTACTATCATACAGTCCAAATTCAGTTTGTAAAAATTAATCTTTAAGAGTTCCTACCAGTTTGTAGTTCAAAATAAACACATCTTGCTTGCTGTATCTCAAGATGTTCCTGCTCTTTTAATTTTAGGATGACATTTTGCCCTGCAACCTCAGTGCTCTGAAAAGTCCAAGAAAGAAATCATTGATTTTCAGATTGGCCAGCTTTTTTTTTTTTTTGCATGGATGGGGTGATGTGTTCTAAGCTCTTTATGCATTGGAGCTGAAACTGAAAATCTGTATCCGCTAATTTTAATTTTCTTCTGAATGTAATATGTAGCCTCAGTGATACATGCTAGATTTATTACACCATCATTATTTCTACTCTTGTCATTTTTTCTTACATTTTCCCTTGTTCTTATTGGAAACAAAATATTCAGCAATCCAAAACTTCATAAGACTTCATTCCTCTGTTTTGGAAAGCTCTTCATTTGTTGGATATTAATCAAAAGCTAAATAAATTCTAGGCAACTGAAAGAAACAAAGTGGAATACATTTGCTGTATTGGAAGAGTTCAAGGTCTAGTGGCATAAACAGAGAGGAACTAGGACAAATAAATGGGCAGAGTGCTAAGAGCACAGAAAAGCAGATAAAGCAGACACCTGGTTGAGGAAGGTTCTGGGACAAGCTGATGGAATCAAGAGTAGTTTTGAAGTAGGTAAAGTGGAGATTGAGGAGGTGGGAGAGCCATTGGGATACCCTGTGAAAGCATGAAGGATCCGTGAGGCAGTGTGTGAATGCGCTGTGGAGAGATTGGCTCTGCTAAGGAATTTGATTTTATCCTGAAACCTATGTGGGAGCTATTGAATGATCCAAACTATCATATATTTGGATTTGCATTTTATACTGAAGACTCCTACCATAGAGGGGAGGATGAGGTGGAACGTCTGAGACAGTGGAGAAGCTGGACAAAGGGCCAAGACATTTGTGGAGATGAGAATTAGGAGGGTCTGGGTAAAAGCAGTGATGAGGGGGTGAAATAAGGCACAAATAGGTATGCTACCAAGGTGCACATATTGTGTATGTATACACTATATGTGAGAGCATATAGGAATTGATAAAAATCCAAATGAGTTCCCAGTTTCTGTGATTTTGATAACAAGGGAGAGGATAGGGCCAACGACTGAAATGGAGACCGAGGGGGCAGGAAGAACAGGTTGTTTGGAGAGAGAGGAGGAAGGACAATAATGACTTTTCCCCTATATATTAAAAAAAAGCAAAACAAAACCAAGAAGTGCTTTTTTTTTTTAAAAGTATCTAAAACCCATTATGTGGAGAAGGAAAGGTATAAAAAGTTGTTACAATAAATCAAATTTCTATAATTTTCTATTTTTGAATAGAAATCAAAACCCTTATCATAGCTAAGTTTCAAAATCAAATGCAGTCTCTTATTTCAGACCATAAGCTTCCATAAAGAGGGCATGTTCTACTCTGCTGTGGAGACTCCAGAAAGAACTGTTTTTGGCTCTCCTATGCAATCAATTATTGGATAGGAAGTCCTGGTTAAAAGGGTAAGAAAATAGGTGGTGGAAACAGAGCTATAGGTTAAACACTTTCTTTAATCACTTCCTGACTGATAAATGAGGGATCATCTTTCAAAATTAGGTAAGGAAATTCCCGACTTCTGTAAGAATTCCATCACATTTGGAACCACACAAGTAGTTGTTCAGGATCATGGAAAATTCAACTAAAAGTTTAGAGGGGCATCTAAACTAAGGCCAGAATATTATTTCATTAGGCTAACAAGCAGAATTTAGTAGGTACTTCATAGTCGATGATAGGTATGTTTCCTTTCCACCAACTACTCTGATAATCATCATGATAAGTAATTTCTTATCATTGTTCATGTGTCATTTGAGCTTCCTTCTTTGTTTTATTATTATTTTGCATGCTGTTTCTGTTTTTGTTTTTATTTTTAGACTGTGAGCTTCCCAGAAGCAGAAATGAGTAACATATAATAGCTGTTAAATTAAAATTAATCTTTGACGAACATTTACTGAGTATTTAGGAAATATAATATTATCACTGCCTTTAAGGAAATGGCATCTTAGGGGGTAGATAAATTTAGGCTATGACTTCTCTGAAAAATCATGACCATCTTTTGAAAGAGATCATCATGTTAAGTAAAGAATTAAATCGATATTCCTTCTTTGAAATTAAGAGAGAAAATAATTTTATTATGATCCATCAGAAAAAGCAGGCATTTTTGCTTTAAAAATAAAGATGTACTTTGTTGACAGAGCTCAAGTGGAAGCATATAGTAAGTCACTAAAAATAATAGAGCAAACTTTAAAAAAAAAACTTGAGTGTATTGATACTAGAGCATATAAAATCTAGTCAAAAGAGATGTCCCAGAAATCTTAAGAATCAGTTAATAACGCATACACAGTTTCAGTTAAGGATTTCCTTACACTTAAAGTTCTAGTTCTTTGTACCGTAATGAGAACTTATATGTCTAATTATTACTTCCTATTTATCAGAGACAATGAACTCTCTTTCACATTAAGCTCTGCTCCTCTTTAAATATTGGATCTGGGAGGTTTTACTGATACTCATTTTCCATTGCGCATTGGCAGGTTCACCTGTGCTCTCTTCAATTCACAGAATGAATGGAAACCATAAACTGAGCATATACCGTATCAGTTAAAGTTTACCAAATGAGTTCCCATGGCTTCCCTTTCTCACTAAATGCATTCTCTCATGTTGGAAAAGATCTCTGAAGCGGAATGCATCATGGTCTTTAGGCTTGAGGGTACATTATTTCAAGCATATCATGCTGCCTGGTCTAGTGCCTTTTACATGGGAAACATCTAAAGACCCTGTTCCCTCACAAAGATTTCAATAAAAATCCAAATGAAACTGATTACTCCTTTGGCTTTGTTTTGACTTTGGAGATAGGAGCTCTGACATACTTATTCTCTTACACTGTTTTAGCTCGCCCCGCTAAACTCAGGAGGAAGGTATCACAAATAATTTGTTTACAGAAATTGACATTGTCTTTTAAAAATCGTATGCCAAGTTTCCTTTTTATTAAAAACAGTTACTGTAAATCCATTAGTAGGTACTATTTAAGATCTTTGTAAGATCTATTAATTACTAAAATTCATATGATATAAAAATAATTCTCTCTTGCAAATATTTAAACTGTCCTAAGTTCACAAGGCTAACTTAAATGAGTCTAAATTCATCAGATAAATGCCATATGCCAACTTCTAATGAATATTTTTTAAAATCCCACATTTTCTTGATTTTTCTCCCCTTAAATTATAAATAAAGTTACATATCATACCTTAAACTTCAAAGGTAGATTTGTTGGTTTATTAAATCAAGTGGGATATCAGATCCTAGAGGTGATTTGCCTCATTTGGGAATGTCATTTGGTGATTTTCTAATTAATGCACTACCATGAGCAAAGGCGACAGATTAACTATAGCATGAACAGGAACATGCTAATTCTTCACCGAAAATCTCAACAGTTGAGTCACATGCAGTTCCAATTATTTTGCATGTTTGGCAATCTTTCTTCCCCAGTGGAACAATAAACATTAACTCATTACTGTGAAAGAAGCTTATGAAAACATGGTTGACATAAATTACTCTCTATTAAAAATTTTTTTTATTATAATGCCAGTTTTCCCTTTTGCGATGTGATAGAGTTGTATTTTATTTTTAAAAGAACATGATCAAACATCCCCACAAATATTCCAAATTTGTCATGGGCCACTAAAATGTCAGCTCTCTGATCGCTCTGTTAATTCATTCTTTTTCAAGACGATGTATGAAACGTAGTGGGGAGTGGGATATATGATAATCTGAAATTTAATACTTGAACAGAGACTTCTTAATGGTACTAAGGTGACATTAAAAAATATAATAAAATATGAAAAATATAATAAAATAAAAGGTATTAAGGTGACATTAAAATATAATAAAATATGAAAAGTATAATAAAGTAAAAAAAAATAATGCCTTTGTATTCCAAATTTGTTTACCAACACCAAACATTCCTAGGAATACTTAATGTCCTAATGTTTACAACTCCGATAGCTTTAACATGGGTAGTTTATGCCACGTTTTCCCTTTTTCGGTTTTACTGAAAACACAGATAAGATCATTGGACACTCTCTGCAGCCTTTTTAGAGGGAAAGCTGACGTCCGGGAAGGCTTTGGTGGGCGGCCTCCGCTGTCCAGGCCCCCTTGTGAAGGAACCTTCTGTCCTGCAGTGGGATCGCAGCTTCTTGGAAAGGGGAGCCATTTATCACAGTCCTAAATGAAAGCATTCTTTGAACACAAATGTCTTTTTCTCCCTTTGTCTAATTACTGAGAGGAAAAGTGAGAAGGAAATGTCAAAACAGAGAAACAGTGATGTATAGAGAGAGCAGCCACTCTGGAGCTCAACCGGCTTTTGTGAGGGTCTGGGCGATTTGTCAAATGGTTGTGGCATAAGTCAAGCTCTGAGGTTGAAAGGTCTTGACCTAAGGAGTCCTGGAATCAGACAGTGTAAGCAAGGGGTCCGCTAGAATTTTCAGCTGTAGTGGAGATGAACAATAATGGGAGCTGGACATAACAAAACCTCATTTGCATAATTCAGGTAAGTAATTTTATTGAAACTGACAAGGATGTGACAGGCTAAGAAAGAGACGAGAACACACTCTTGCTGGGAACCACTAAAGCTCCTCAGTTAGGTATGTGAAAATAAATGACAGCTAATCTCTTCACTAAAAAATCTGTAAACAATGCTATTTTACCCAGGACTCACCCATGACCTTTTGTAGAGCTGGCTATAGATTCTTTCGTTTAGTCTTCCAGAATATAGCAAATAGAATGGACTAAATTCAAATTCTGTTTTAGACTTTAACTGGTAGTAATTACTTCCCTGAATGGAGATCTTTCCAAGACAGGTCTCAGGAAGAGAGGGTAGAAACTTTTGTAAATGAACTGTTATCAAAGATTTGAGATCGATGCTATAAAAAACCTTATTTTTACTTAAGAATAGGTTTTTCTTGGGGGGAGAAATCTTAACTCAGGTAGCTTGTACTATGCATCTAAAAAAGTGAAATGCCTTTAGCACTTGAGGTTGCTGATATATGTTCAAGAGAACATATGATTATCTTTACCAGCTGATCTTTTCAGCTGTTTATATCTTTCTGTTTCAAAAGGTGGGTATTTAAAGACCCGAATTTACTACTGATGCATATATTTTAAATACTGCAATATTTAATACCTAAATAATAAGTTCTACTTTTGAACCTTAATAAAAATCTAATGACATCAGCAAAATCTACAAATTGGATTTTATGTGGCCTGGATATACCCATCCATTAAAAAAAAAAAAAAGCAACAAAAATGGTAAGGTTATCAGTAAAAGGATTTCCTTATTTTAGATAAGAGAAACGACATTCTTAAAAGCACTCTCTCTGTCCTATATTTGGCTTTGCTTTTATGTGTGGATCACCAGGAGATAGCTACATATCTATTGTAAATCCAGGCTGCTCACCAGTCATTGGTGACTTTTATAGGCAAGGGCAGTAACGGATGGAAATAGTAATCAGGGTAGAGAAGA
Source organism: Meles meles (assembly GCF_922984935.1). Taxonomy (NCBI): domain Eukaryota; kingdom Metazoa; phylum Chordata; class Mammalia; order Carnivora; family Mustelidae; genus Meles; species Meles meles. The sequence continues at coordinate 66,359,489 of NC_060068.1, forward strand.
ATGCTACTCAAACCTAGTTTGCCAGAGGAGAACCATGTCTGCTATGCCCTTCAAACATGAAAAAAATATGAAACCTACTTAGTCAGACACGAGTAGCAAAATCGCTCAGATTTTCTGGGTAGCTAATACACAAATACTCTTTCTGCAGTATATGGAACACATATATAGTTTGACCAAAATGTGGATCATTCCATCGAATGGGAAGCAGTTGAGAGTTCTGGCTAGATCAAATGTGGATCTCAGTATTATAAGCAGTCTAATGCATAATTCATGAGGCTTAATGAATATTCCAATTCATGACAGCCAACTGGCTCCATAGGTCACACCTCCTAGTCTCATATAAATAAAGAATGAGATACTGGAAAGCATACCAGCTGAACCAAACTGAGTGCCAAAAACATGCATATTAATGAGGCACTATAATAGATACTTGACTCTTTGGAAGTGCCTATATTGGTTTCCAGCTACAGAGGGAAAGAAAGTTCACAATGTACCTTTAAACACACCATACTGTGTACCATAAAATGCAGCTCTTTCTATGAAATATGGAATGAAATTACACTGATGTGATTTCAGATTCAGTCATTAACTCCATAACATCCTCTGACACTTCCATCAACACTGAAACGTTCTGGAAAGATCCCTACCCCCTGCTCCCATGTTCCTTTGCAAGACTCAACTTGGTAACTAGGGAGAGGAAGTCCTTCAACAGTGCTGTTCTTTTATGTGTTCTGTTTAGTCCTTGGATCAGGATGAATGGTAGCTCAGATGAATGCATTTGTGCCATTTTTCTTGGCCCCAGACTATGTTTCCTCACTACCATGACATCTGAACAGAAGGAGAAAACATCTCCCTTTTGTAGCAGGCTAATTTAATTTGTACCTTCCACCTAGGGGTAAATATGTTTGTCTGTCTGTCTGAACTTTTTGCCTACTTTCTTTTCTCACGGGAAACCCTACTGAGTCGAAAGCAGGAAATTGCTTAGTGCTTTAACTTTATTTTAAAGTAATTTAATTTTAAGTCTTCTCACACCCACCCTAAAGTGAAGCAACTGTTGGAACCCCCTCGGGATACCCTTAATGACTTCTGCATGTCTCCTGTGTCACAGATGTCAAAGGCTCGTTGTTTTGGAGGTATTTTATCTTTTGGAATAGATGGTTTAAAAGAGATTGCTTTGAGTTTTACTCACAGAAGATGTGTATTCATTTTAAAAGAATGAAGAAAAAAATCTTGCCGCTTTTACATTGACTCACATCCTTCCAAATCCATATTACAAGTTATTGATTTTTACTTGATCGTATGTTGATCTTGGGCAGTATTTGTGGCTTGACCTTGTTTGATGTAGAGTTTGTCAAAGATTCAAAGTAGACTACCAAAAACACATTTTTTCCTAGACGAAATAGCGGTACTTCATTACTCAAAAACTTTGAAATAGCTAGGCATTTGATCTGGATATTGTTACTGTTTCTCAGGGCCTCTGGAGTGAGCCTTTCAAATGAAAATTATGGCAAAGAGTAAATAGTCTACTTATTAATAAAAGCTTTCAAATAGGGGAGAATTTCTTATTTATATGAAGTGGACTTATCAACATGCAATTTTGTTTCTTTTAATTGTTGTAATAATTTTCAAATGCACTAATTGCTTTTTTTATTATGTTTATGAGAACACATTCTCATTAGTTTCCCTTTCGTGGTACTTTTATCTCTTTATACCACTTTTCATATGTAGAGATCTAACCACAATTAATAATTCCACATTATAAGAAATAAGACCTATTTGACATTGTATTATAAACCAAACTTGTTTAAAAGAGAAAATAACTTTGTTAAAATTATTTCATTAATTCCTATTCAATGTAAAAGACCATTCTGAAATATATTATTAGCTTCTAATATAGGAATCTTTAACTGCTCATGGCCAGACCAATCTTAGTTTTTGGTACCATACCATAAGAAATTATATTTTCATGCATATAATTTGAAAAGAATATCAGTTTAATAATAAAATTAATACAAAATTATATTAATTGGGCTTGAATTCTGAACTGTATGAGTTAGATTACAAGATAATTAAATATTTTAAAAGGATTTTATTTTATTGAATAAATACATTTGAAAATTTCTGAACATATCTTCACGTGAAACTGCATATTCAAAAACATGTGGAGAGATACGGCTTTTTCTGAAGAAGAATTAATAAGTAAGAATATTACAGTTGGGTATAAGAATTTTTCAGTGCTTCCAGAAAGTCTGAATTTTGCACTTCAGATCCATATTTCTTGAAAATGTGTCAAAAACATTTTCAATTCTAAAATTTTCATTGGGCAACTTTATTTCTAAAGCATTACTTGTGACAAGGAACCCAAATCTAGTTAGTGTGATTTAAATTAATAAGAAATTTGAGAATTCGATTTGTTGCTAGATAAATTTTTCATCTTCTTGGAGCTCTAAACCAGCACAAATTGCTACAGAAGAAGAGAGGTATCTTTGGTTTCACAATGTGGCATTTCCAACTGAATCCAAAATTGAATCTCAAAGCTAACCCCTAGTCCATTAGAATCTAAAGCTGGGATTGGCAAGATATTTCTGTAAATGGCTAGGTAATAAATACTTTAGGGTTTGGAAATTAGTATGGTCTCTGTCCTATATCTTTCGTCGTTTTGTTTTCTGTATAACCCTTTAAAATTTTGAAAGCCATCCTTAGCTGGAGGGCCATGCAAGAAAAATCGCTAACCCTAATTAGTGAACTCCTAATCTGAACTTTTAAAACCCAGTTTCATGTCTCAAAACATGTGCTTATCCTCAGACACAAGATCGTTTCAAGCCAGGATTTCTTTCTGATTTTATGCTATGCCATAATTTATGGAAGAGTGTCTTATCTATAAGGCTCTTTATATGTATTCTAACTGGTGGACATGAAAATTTTAACTTCCAGTACGCATTCACAACAGTCCAAGAATTACTATCATATATCTTACTTATACTTGGTGCTCTTCTGTCCGAAAGTTGAAATTGTTGCGGTGGTGACAGTGGGGGGGTCTGGACAACTTTCAACAAAACATTAGCTTTTCTATGTTGCTGCAAAGTGAATGATTCTATGAATGTTTTTCCAATTAACTTTGACATAAAATACTACGAGATACAATACTATATGTATTCTACTTCTGGAACTTTTTTTTAAACACGCATTTGAAACCAAAGTATTTTAATTCTAAATACCAGAAGATCTCAAAGAATTCGGGGTATTTTTCCAGTAATTACTTCAAATATATCAGTAATACAGTTTCTCTAATCTTTAAACTCATAGGATATAGATTCCCTCGCACATACCCCAAATAGTATGTCTGCCAAGGCAAAACTCTCCCCTTTGTAAGAATGCCTTTCTTTAAGTAAAAGGATTTGGATGAAGTGACAATTGTCTTTAAAATACCAAAATGCATTATCCAGTCTGCTTCTCCACCTTCATAATCAACACAGTGAATCCTTAATGGCTGTGCTTGTGGGACAAGTTTTCTCTAGTCCCACTACATATGCTTTGTTCCGTCACTGCCTGTCTCTCCTGGGTTCTCCACTCATCCCATTCTCAGGATTCTCCCTCACAGTGTCTGGGGATGGGGCTGCTCACGCAGCAAAGCAGAATGTGAAATAGAGATTCACCATGTGAGGAGGGGCAGAGAATTTTGCCTTTGGGCAGGTTGTTATTTTAAATGCAGTGCTAAAGATATTATTTCATTTTACAGAAATACTTAGGCTCTACCATTTTGTCTTAATACAAAAGATCATGGTCTAATGGCCACAGGGTTGATTCCTACCAACAGGAGAAATGCAAAGGCTACTCAGACCCTGTGGGAGGCAGTAGGGAATAAGAAGGGGGTGAATCTAATGGGGAGTCATTACCTTAGAAGTATAAGAACAATTCAGCATCAGGCAAAGAACTGTAAGAATGAATATTTAGTTGGTGGCTTATCCATGACCTTTGCTTTTTCGACAAAGGTGATTTTGCACCTTCCATTCATATGTCAGGGGTGGCTTTTTGGCCCAAGGAATAGAACATAAAAAAGACTGTCTTTGCCCCTAAGTATCTCTGAATCCTTTCTTCCATCTTGATTGGCTTTTATTCCCACACTTTTTCAAATCCTATCTCTCCAGTCATCACAGAGTGCTCCCAGATTCTAAAAGATGTATAATTTACTTCAAGTCCTATAAATATCATGATCTGGCAAGTATAGTACTTACTGTAATCATTAATGAATTTGGCTGTTTCTTCCATTAACTGGAGTAGGAGCTTAAAAATCCCCTGACCTACATTAAAAATTGTGCACTATTCTGTCAAAAGACCCATAGATTTTTTTTCTGTGTCTCAGAATTCCATAAATACAGAAGAGATTAAGAACAGTGAATTAGGCTTTCATTTCTTAAAGGCTTACTTATTTGCCATGAGAAACTTGGTATTATTGTGAAAATGACATTTTCACACCTAATAAAACTGAAACTTATTCCTTCATATCATCTCATGCCTGATCCATTTTCAATTCTTAGATACACCCCAGATATGGTTTCCACCATCCACACTGTCATTCAATACCTTTTTGATGATGCTCGGTCTTGCTGAATGGTCTCCAGCAGGGATTTCTCACATTGGTGTGAATAGTCTGCTCCCATGGGTGCTTGTGTGAAAAAGTTGTTTTGAAACTGATGAATCGAACTTTTACTAGCGGGATCGAACAACCTTTTTTGTCAGATCAGGCAATGACTTCATCTGTGACAGGAGTAGGAACACTGGGCAGTATGGAGCTTTGGAATTACCGTGCCATCCATCCTGGGCTCAGATTTATAGTCCTTGGAAGATAACTGTCCAAAGTGGCTGGGGACAGAGTTTGGAGACTTTCTTGAGATGACAAAAAACAGGATGTCTGACTCTTTTTGTGCTTCCTTTTGAATAATTATTTGATATTTGACAAATATTGGCTTAAACTCGCTTTAACATTCCATGTTGTCGAAAGGCTCAGAAGAAAAAAAAAAGAAAAATTGAATTTATTCATTCTTTTCTTTAAAAGATTTTATTTATTTATTTGACAGAGAGAGATCACATGTAGATAGAGAGGCAGGCAGAGAGGGAAGCAGGCTCCCTGCCGAGCAGAGAGCCCGATGCGGAACTCGATCCCAGGACCCCGAGATCATGACCTGAGCCGAAGGCAGAGGCTTAACCCACTGAGCCACCCAGGCGCCCCTGAATTTATTCATTCTATCTCTGCCTTCTTTTAGTGTACATAATAAATACTTAATTACATCAATATCAAAATCCATACACATGACACAAAATGAACAAATGAGTGCATATAAAATTTACTTACAGATTTGTTTATTTTCGATGCCAACCAGTAGAACATTTTTGGTATGGTCAGACTGATCCAGCCTCTACAAACAGTGTATAGAGACCAATAGATTTTTAGATATTGGCACATGTACATTTATAGCTATTGACAAAGCTTAATTCTTTTCAAGAACATTCCAACTAATATTGGCATTCTGTTTTATCCGTTGACACTCAACATGATGTACTATGCAAGACTTTAAGACTTTCAGTGTTTGACTAAGCTTTACAGTCATTAATGTTTAATCACTTACAATTCAGTAAGCATTGTACTTTCATTTTTTATGTGGCTTGTTTATCTATGTAACGTAAATCAACAGTGCCTTCCTGATAGTCTCCCCGTGCTTTTTAAATCAGTCCCATTTAGTGATCAGTGATGAAGATGGACACAACTGCTGTTTGGAATTACTTCATTGCTTCATACAGATTCTGAATTCAATTTCCCCTTCACGATATTATAATAACAGTGAATATGAGCCAAAGTCTCCTAATCAATGAACACCTTGGTGGGGGAAAGCAAAGATAATATTATCTTTTTTTTTTCTAACATAGTGTTGAAAGTGTGTTGTATGTTCATGCACTATTCTATATCCTAAATGAGAAAAATGGCGATGTTAAACAGTATTTTGGATGAAAGAGATTTTTAGTCATCGAGAGAGTCAAAATTTTATAGTGCTCATCCTTAAGGATGAGTACGACTCACTCCCAGGAATGGCTACTCCGAGGAAACAATGACGGAACCTTGAACCGTAGTTCTGCACACGCCACTGCAATGAATGCACACTATTGTGTCATCATCAGGGCACTAGGAGAGACAAAACACACTTGGCCAAGGCTAGGGGAAATGGGGACACAAAGAACCCAATTCAAGCAAAGCATAGTGGGTAGAGGGCACATTTGTCGAATTTTAACAGACTCCTGGCATTTGTATTTACTCTTTGTTTACATTTGGGCTTTTGCAGAAATGCTGAAATGATTTTGCAAGTCCTCTCTGTATTTTGAGAAACTGAAAGTGTAGATAAAAGCACAATTTGTTGCTTAAGAAAATTTATTAACGTTCTCAGAAATATTTTTTAAAAACTGGTTTCAAAGAAACTAAGAAACAATTGGAAACTATTCATATAACAAATAAAAATGTCATTTCCTTTTTACAGTGCTACAAATGGAAAAATACGGTTCTGTTTCCCCCTTTCATGAAACTGGCCCTAAGTGTGAACAAACAAGCCACAAGCAGGCTGAAAGATACTCAGTAATACTTTATTGCCATTAGAACGCCGTGATCGTGTCAGATATCATATTCTCCATTCATCTCTCTGTATTTGCAGGAAAAAAAGTTTCATGTGTAGCATTTTTTTTTTTAAGTCTGAATGCATTGTTTATTCTATACTGCCTATTTTGAATACATTCTCATCTTTTACTGGCATATGATTCATGGTCACTGAAGATGGTGTGATGTCAGTAAGCAGAAGATGAGAAAATTCCACCCATGGTAACCTTTGAGAAAATTAGGTAAAAGGTTGAAGCCAGCATGTCTGTGTGCTGACCCAAAGGGTGGCCGTAACTGAAATGCCGGTAAGGGAGTGACACGGCTGGCTTCCTGCTGCCCTTACCAGGTTTGGCTGCGGAGCAGAACTGTCTGGAGTTGCATAGGACTGCCTGGCGAGTCAGCTTCCAAGGTCAAACGTAAGGCCTATTCTTGGAGGCCATTCTCTGGCCTCCCAGGCTGGTTTTCCAAGGGCCTTTAGACATAGAATTGCCTTACCTCATGTGCTCGCCGCTTTGCAGCTGGGTGTCTCTGAGACACATCTATGACACTTGTTGTGTGTCAGTATGGGTTAATTTTTGTTTGCTTCCTCTGGATCAGTGAGTTGCAGACTTGTGTACATCAGCAACTCCTGGGGGTTGTTACCCATTCAGGTTCCTAGGTTCCGATAGGTCTGGACAGGATCTAGGTTATCACTGGGCCTCACTTTGAGAAATCACTATTCCTCCATGGTGACAAAGAAAGAGAAATTTCTTTTAGATTTCTCTTTTCAGTGAATTTGTAAAAAGTCACATCACTTCTCTGGAATATTGGAGAGTAACCCAGTTAATGATGAAATCTTTATTGTCTAGAGACCAAAATACTGACAGAAGTCACATTGAAATGATTTTGTTGGGGCCCCTGGGTAGCTCAGTGGGTTAAGCCTCTGCCTTTGGCTCGGGTCATGATCTCAGAGTCCTGGGATCGAGCCCTGCATCGGGCTCTCTGCTCAGTGGGGAGCCTGCTTCTCCCTCTCTCCCTGCCTGCCTCTCTGCCTGCTTATGATCTCTCTCTGTCAAATAAATAAATAAAATCTTTAAAAAAAAGAAATGATTTTGTTCTGCATAATGATAAAGTTGTGGAGCATTTTCCGTCATTAAGCAGGGACCTGATTTGGTAAGTCTTACATGCTGGGGAGGTCTGAAACTCGAAGGAAATGCTTTATGTGTCACCAGATCACAGCTATCCGACTACTCACTCATAAGTGCTGAGGAGAAGTGAATTTCTTTCTTATTTGCTTGTTCATCTGCTAGGCTAATACAGGGTGTCATGGTTGATTTAATTTTTACTTCTTTCATTACTAAAGAAATTATATATTTCTTTTGCTAATTGGTCATTTATACTCCTGCTTCTTTAGTGGTGTTTGTAGTGTATATCCTTTACCCATTTTTCTCTTTCTCATGGAGAAATTAGACTTGATTATTGGTTTGAAAGAGGTCTCAATATATTTATTATATTTGTTGAAAATTTTTGCTTCTCTTAGATTTTAAAATGGCATAGCAGACGTTGGTAACTAAACCAAGATGAAGTTTTGGAATCATATCAGTACATCAATCAGACTGCAGCTAGTAAAAGATATTTTGGTCAAACTGAAACAACCGATTTAATACTCCTGTTATAAACTTTTTTTTTTTAAGATTTTATTTGTTTACTTGACAGCCAGAGAGGCAGGCAGAGAGGGGGGAAAGCAGTCCTCTCGCTGAGCAGAGTCTGATGCGGGTCTCGATCCCAGGACCCTGAGATTATGACCTGAGCTGAAGGCAGAGGCTTTAACCCACTGAGCCACCCAGGCACCCCATCCTGTTATAAACTTTTAATTTTTGTGTTACTTTGCAATGGCTTTGTAATTAAGTAACATTTAAAAAAATGCACTTAAGGTAGTTTTGCCATGAGAGACTGTGGACTCTGAGAAACAAACAGAGTTTTGGAGGGAAAAGGGGTGGGGAGTTAGGTGAGCCTGGTGGTGGGTACTAAGGAGGACATGTATTGATGGAGCACTGTGTGTGGTGCATTAACAATGAATCTTGGAACATGGAAAAAAATAAAATAAAACATAAAAAAATAAAGTAGTTTTGCTAGTATGAGAATTAACTTTTCCTTTAAATTTAAAGTGCTATTTCAAAAGTCATTCTGGCCCTGGAGTCTTTTTTAGAATATTATATTCTCTGTTCAATAATTACAAGTAGTTTAAGGCATTACAGGTTTACTTCGGCAGTTTGTGTCTGTTGACTATTGTTTGTTCTTGCTTTTAAAAGTGCCGGGTTCCTGGGGTTACCATCCTAGGACTACTTTAAATTAATTTTAACCTGCTTTCTTCTGTGTTCTAAAAGAACACAGTTAGTGGCTGTTTTGGATATGTAATACTAAGTTAATCAAGTGTAGATACAGAAATCAAAATTCTCATATTCAAAACTTAGAACAAAATTTCAGGCAATGTATTAGACTTCTTTGCCTGAGGACATACTGGTCTCCTTGCTGTTCTTGAAATAACTTAAGTCCACTTCAGCAGGATGGCCTTGCACAGCCTATTCTTTCCTCCTAAAATGATCTTACCCTCGGCTTCACATGCATGTTTCACCCTGTCTTTTCAGTGAAGTCTCTGCTGAAATTTGAACTCCTAAGATAATTTGATTTTTTTTTTAAGATTTTATTTATTTATTTATTTGAGAGAGAGAGACAGTGAGAGAGAGCATGAGAGGGGAGAGGGTCAGAGGGAGAAGCAGACTCCCTGTGGAGCTGGGAGCCTGATGCAGAACTCAATCCTGGTACTCCGGGATCATAACCCCAGCTGAAGGCAGTTGCTTAACCAACTAAGCCACCCAGGCACCCTCCCAAGAGAGTTTTAAAAGACTATTCTTGTAGTCATCTGCTTTGTTTTTCTTAATACCATTTTTTATTACTTAACAATTCTTTAATTATATGTAATTTATAATTACTGTATGCATTGATTTGTCTCTCTCTGTATGTTATATGCACAGTGGTGTCTCCAGCTCTTAAAATATTTATTGAATTAATAAATGTATGAGTAAATCTGAAGTAATGAACTTAAATTCTATATAAATTTCTTCTAAAACAGTTTTTATTTTCAAATCTCACTAGTATGAGATAATATCAGCAAAACAGAGGACTGGGCAGTAAGTATGAACATTCTGAGTATAAATTTATCTTGGTGTCCTGAAACTTAACCAAATTGTGAATAGTGATTAAAAAACTAGTAATAAATAATATTATGTTCATAATTCATTAACATCTACTTGATATCATCATTAAGATGATTATTAGACAATTATCCTTTCATTCTTCATGTACATTAAATCTTCAATTCAGTGCTCTGGGCACTATCCACACACCAGCAAAAAAGACTATTGATTATACAATTACAGCCCAATTGTTGCCTTTGTTTAAAAAAAGGACCACTTCCTCATTTCTTATTGATATAAGCTATGTTAATTTCTCAGAAGCAAACTGAAATGTGATACTTGACATTGGGTTACTTGGGCTACTCAAATTCTTGCTTGTATTAACTTTTTATGATTGGCTTTTTTTTCAGCTCATCAAATAGAGATTGATTTCCTAGAATTACTTAATATTTGGATGATGGTGCAATGGTTATGTTTCCTGACAGCTGACTATTTAATGTGTATTGCATGTGTGTGAGCTGTGGATAAAAATATTGGAGAAATCATCTCTCTAAATATATTTATATATGTATATGTACTATATATCTTATTTCTGCATTTTTGTCTGATAATGAATGCTATTACTATTCCAATCTATGAACTCTATTCTCTAAACCCCCTATTTGATTGCCTTTATTATTCATTTGATAGTTAATTGTCTTGTGTTAAATACATTTCCCATGTATCATTTTAACTAGATAGTTAGTTCTTTAGGGTAGACACCATGCCTTATTCTTCTTAATTGGTATCCCCCAGTGCCTAGTACAATGTCTAAGACAGTGCCTAACATGTGCTAGGCAGTAAACATTTTTCTTAAGAGTTTGACTTATTTGAGGTTGATCTATAGCTTTGTGTCCCCATGACTGCCATTAATGCTACTGATGTTACCATTCGTAATATTAAGTACTTATTTTTGAGTGCTTACTATGCTCTAGGATTGTGGCAAATGGCCTCAGTACATTTTTTCTAACCTGAGTCTTACACTGATTTTATGATGTAGGGTCATTTTACTGGTGGAGAAACTGCGCCATAGAGAGACCAGTACTGATTACTTAGCTTTTAGGTCTTGACCAAGTTCTGCTTTAAATTCAAAGTCTTCACTGGACTGAGCATCCAGGTCACCTTCCCAAGCACTCATACCCTGTCTCTAAAAGGATAGTAGACTAATAAATAAGGACCTTGTCATGGTGACCACCAACTGTTTCTCTGTCTTCTTTCCTCTGCTTTGTCTTTCACATGGAACAGAAAAATATTGTTTCACATCTTGACAATAATATGATACATCAATTAGAAAAAGGGAATAAAAAGCCAAGGAACAATAGTGTGATAAACATTAATAAAAGCTGATTTGGAAATTAAGTCTTTTCCCCAAGAACTGAATGATTGGAGAGTAAGAGATTAGTTTATGGTGGGAAGGTTAAAATGATTTTAAAAGCGGTTTGATTAAAGTTGCACTCTTTTGGCCTTTTTTTATGGAAATACGGAATAAAGTTAAAAAAAAAAAGCAACATCAAACATAAACAAAACAAGTAGGCTTCTTTATGTCAGTAAACTTATTTAAAATGTTCCTTTTATTGTTGAACCCAGTGAAATATCTTTGCATCTTTCCAACTGTGTTTTTCCTACCCCAAGGGAAAATCGCTTTGAAGAATGTGGCAAATGATTTTGTATACTACATCCAAGGCTACTGAACCAGAAGAATAAGGACATACTGCTTGTGAGTTCAGCTGGATCAATAGCTCAGCCCTGGGATTTGCTCGTCTGCTAGATACTGAATGAAAAGCACTAAGCTGCCAGTTTGTACCATGGATATTTAAGACCCCAATGCAGCCAAGAGACGTTTTTCATAAGACAGAAAGCAACTTACCTGTAAAAATGTTAAGGGAAAAAAAAAAAATGTTTAGATATATGAGCACACAGCATACAGAGACTATGAAATGTATTTGGCATGTCATATAGGAAATTCTCTTTCTGTCCTATTACTCAAGAAGAAGAGCGCATACACATACACATACACACTCAACACAGACAACTATACATAGAAATAGATATTTGTAGAATGCCTTTATTCTGAAGGCCTCAAAGCAGTCCACAGACATGATCAAATTCATTCTCATATCTCTGTGAATAAAAAGTGAAGGGTTGTGATTACCTCCTTTTTCTTGCTGGAGAGCATTACGCACTTGGCCACACAGGGTTGGGAGCCAGGCTGCTGGATCTCTCTTTCCTGGATATGCTCTTCACCACTGGATAATGGTTGCATAATGTGGGTACAATTTGATGAGTCCGCAGATCAGAGTTCTGACAAGTTGTTCCTGTCCGCTTTTCTGCAACTCCTGGTTTTTCTTCAGTAAACATCCACTTGGACTTGGTATCCCAGCAGCGAGACTCACAAAGCGGGCCTGCTAGATAGGAAAGCCGCAAGAAGATATATTAGATCCAGGCTTTCATGCTTAGCTTGAGATCTCGGTGGTACTGTCACTGATCTGAACATAAAAGTCTCCCCAAAGAGGTATTTAGAAATTGCCACAAGGAAAGGGACAATACAACTAAAGCAATTAAAAATGCAAAAATAAAAGTCATCCAGCGGAAAAACAGATATGCACTGAGGCAACGAGAAGTTTCTGGCAGTTGGCTGTGCTTATTATTCTTCCCTCTCGTCCACAGAGTTGACACAGGCAATCCAGAATGATGGGATAAGTGAAAGCTTCCTACATCCCGTTCAGGCCCAGTTGCCATCCTGAGGATGGAGGAGTGCTTTCCTGGCATGGGGCCCAGCCAGGATGTGCGAGAGAAGGAGAACTACTACTTGAATTGCTTTGTGACCGAAAAGTGGCCCTCGCCTCTGGCATTTTCCCCAACTTCCGCTCCTGCTTCAAGCAGTGACGTGGTGACTCAAAGGACAGAAATAATGAAAAAGCAAAGTGTGAAAATGTTTGGGAGGACAACTCCTTCCCCTGGAGCAAAAGGAAGATTCTGCTGTGGTTTCGTAATCCATCTGCTCATTTGCTTCAGGCGTTTGGGTCTGACCATCACCCCAGAAAGGAAGGAGGGATCTCCTTTTCTCCTTTCTTTCTTTTAAAGAAATGGTTCTTTGATCCTTTTTTAAGAAGAGATTACTGGAAATTTGCTATACCTGCCTTGAAAAAGTAATCTTGGATCACATAACTGTCAATCTTATTCTCTAATCAAGATAGTCTTTCAAGAAAGAGTGCCCACAAGGGGCCGAGATGCAGCTCACCCAAACAGTTATTGTCCCATGATCTCCAGAATCCATCAAAGGCAAGTCCAAATTTCTGCTTGACCTGTTAAACTGTATAACCTTAGGTAAATTGCATAATGTCTCCAGGCCTCAGATTTCTCCTCAGTGAATTACCAGGAATAATGTTTTTGCCATATGGTTGTGGTGGAGATTAAATTAGATACTGTCTATAAATGGCTCAATTCAGTGCCAGGCATTAGGTAAGCCCTTAATGAATGATGTGCGATTGGTACTTTCTAATGCTCCAACTTTTTTCTTTTCCTACCCCTAATAAAAACTTTCAAATCAGTGAACTGTCAGAGATTGTTCTGCCTATGACAAGGGCACGATGACATGCATAACATGGTGGTTTTTTAAAGGTTTCTTCGCACAACTAATTTTTGTTGACTTTTGCATGCTAATTCTGAAATGGCATCGTCTATCTTGATAGGAACTAAGTGGAAACAAAAAAGGAAAAACCAGAAGTGGAAAAGGCCAAATTGAAAAGAATGACTAGGGAAGAGGAAGGCCAAGGTGTAACAGGAAATCCAGGTCCATGTCGAAGCATGTGGGATGGAAGTTAAAGACCATTGGGGAGGGGAGGCGAACCATAAGAGACTATGGACTCTGAGGAACAACCTGAGGGTTTTGAAGGGTCAGGGGTGAGAGGTTGGGGGAACAGGTGGTGGGTGATGGGGAGGGCACGTTTTGCATGGAGCACTGGGTGTTGTGCAAAAACAATGAATACTGTTACGCTGAAAAAATTAATAAGGGAAAAAAAAAAAAGAAAAAAAAAAAAAAAAAAAAAGACCAGGGCAAGACTCAGACACCACCAGCTCGCTAGCTTCCCTCTGCCACTTCCTGTTTATATGGCCATTGGCAAATCATTTCATTTCTCCTAAATTTCCCCTTTTATCCCCTTCAGAAATGTAAAAATATTAACTACATTGGAGAATATTAGAACTATTAAACAAGGATCATATCTCTCAGTTAAACTGAGATCTTTCTTCTCTAACTTCCTTTTGGAATAATATCCTTAAACATGCTGTGTGACCAGCTCATTCACAACCCTTGACACAGTAAAATAAAGATGTACACGGTATAAACAAATAAAAGGCTAAAAAAAAAAGTTAAACACTTTTCGGTATAAAATATGTTACTTAAATGAAATCTTAATGTCTTCTATTCTATTATTTAAATTACCCAAACAAAATGAAGTGTTTAATTTGGTACCACATCTCAGAGTACAACATTCCAGCCCTATCCACCAGCACACTGTATTTTTACCAATAAAATCTGAAGACTTCAACACAGCTAACCAAGCCATTTATACCAATACACACTTCAGCCATATCTGTTGGCTAAACATGGACTCTTGACTGATTTTTATTGAGAAATGATATTGAGATCCTAAGGAACAACCAGCCCATCAATAGTACATAACACTGTTTTTTTATGTAGTGGACAGTGAATTGTGCTGAGCTCAAATACTATTTAGCCCAGTAAATGTTCCATAAAATAAAGCCTTCTTATCATGCTTTCAAATATCATAGAGAAAAATGCTATAAATAATAAAATATTTTAAATGGCATTGGAAATGTCCGCTACAGCCTTAAAGAATGAGCACCGAAAATAAGAGTGTTACAAATAGACTTTACTGTTTTGCTTTATGGATAGCACAGCAGTTTCTTTTCTTTCTTTTTTTTTTTATGTAAAACTATAGAAAATGGCCATTAGCCTCCCAGTGATCAATCTCTAAGCTACCTGTTGTTTTTGGAAGTACAAAAATTTTCATAAAACTGCTGATGTCAATATAGCTTTTGGGCATAGGAAATTAATTAGGTTTGATTGCAAAATCAGACTACTTCAAGTAAAAGATTACTTGGATCTTACTTTAGTTAAATAAAAAACTTAAATAATAATCTTAGGTTAGGACGGGGAAAAGTTTTCTGCTTGTTTTTCTAAGTCTCACTAATTAAACTTCTATTTCTAATTGATAACACATTTTCAAACAACAAGCAACATATCACATAAAAGAAGCTCTCTTCTATAGTAGCAGAAAATGTAATTTTATAGAAATTATTTTGGAAAACTTAAAACAAATGTCCTGGTTTCGTTTTCATCAGGCATCAATATACCTTCATCATGTAGGGGTTGAGACTATTAAATTGGCTGATATTTGAAATACATAGGGTGATTCAAAAGTAAGTCATAAATATTTTATAACATAAGGTAATTGGCTTTTCCCAATTCTTTTTAGTTGTATTAGTAATTTGATGGCAAAATGATGATTTCTATGTATAAATATGCATGGGGTTTCTGGTAGCCATTATGACATAAACCTTTCTGAAATGTCAGCTTGGGGCCTAGAGTTCACAGCCAAAAATGGTTACTGGGATTTTCCAACCAGAAATTTTTCTGTGTAGTAGGAGAATCTTCTACCATTTTACCTCCCTGTTTTAATGCTTTATTTATTTTACAAGAAAAAACCACAACTTTCCCCCAAGTTTTGTCCACCCAGTTCTCTTGTATTTCCTCTGTGAAAGAAATCCTAGTCTGTTACTGTCACTCTATAAAAATGACACATTTTAATATAAATAGTGTATCATTTCAGAATCAGCTACTGAAACTTTTCTTTCCACTGGTGCCATTCTGCCTTTGTCTCACTCTTGCTGGGGCGCTAAGGAGATAAGACACTCTCTCTTCAATGTCATGGATGTCACCTCAGACCATCTGGGCTTTCCATAGTGTCCTATCGCAGTTGACCTCCGCTCACTATATCTAGATATTTCTGTGAGCCCCTGAGTTTTACCCTGGGTGGGGGCAGCCTGTCTTTTAGTCCTGATCTCACATCTTTCTTTTCCCCCTTGAACCAAAGTGATTATTCCCTTTGTCTTCCCTTCAGGTGAGAACTTGTCTCTATTATATTCTTTCTACCCACCTCCCCAAGCCCCCGCTGTGACTTTCCTTGAAATTACCCTTTATTTCTGGGATAAATAAGCCTGATAACTTAATATTGGTGGCAGAAAGTGCATTGATTTAATGTTTTCAAAATTATATTTCCAGAATTTTATAATTGTGTCAGGTACTGAGGGTAGGTTCTGGGAAACCAGGATGAAGAGGCACATACCCGGCCTTCAAGGAGCTGCCAGTTTACTGAACAGACAAGACCGACTGGGAACAAAACAGATAAGCTTTGTGCTAGGGGCAAGTGGAAGGGAAAGGGCAGAAGTATCATTGGAATTAAGACTTGAAGTTCTCCTAAATTTGCATCCTAGAGAGAAGAAACAGTATGTTCGAAAGCCCAGGAGAGCCTGTGGTGTGTGAGAAATGAATTTAGTATGGCTGGAGCTTAAAGCATGAGGGGGAAATGATTGGAAATGGTTTGGATGGGTGGGCAGGGCTCTTTCAGGGCATTGTTAGTGTCATGGAGCCTGTTGTCATTGGAAGTCATGCAAGCAATTCATACTCAGATTTGCATACATAGATCCCTCTAAACATAGAGTGGAAAATAAATTGAAGGTGAAGGTTGGAGTTGGGTGAGAAGAATTAGACTTTGGGAGTGGGGAAGGAGGTTACTGAGTCATCCAGGTGTTGCTAATGGCTGTCAAAGATCAAGTAGATGTAAACATTTTGGGAAGTGGTGTCAGTAGGTTTGGGGGTTGATTACATTTTGGGGTTATTCAAGAGTGAGAAGTGAGCCTGACTTCTGGGTTTCTGGGTCAGACAATTGAGTAAATGCCTTCCCCCTTGCCTATGATTCAGAATAAGAGAGGAATTGGGGGGTAGATTTGGTGGGAGAGGTGAATGAGATCAAATAAGTTTGAATTTGTGGAATTTGGAATGCATGTGTTAGGACCCAGGGGACATGTCTTAAGGAGTCAATTAAATATATAGCTGGAGGTTCATACATTTAGAGCAAGGTGTTTGAAAGTTGTGTACAGTGGCACAGCAAGGGTGAACTGTGGGGGCAGTCCATCCTGGGTGAAGGCAATAAAAAAGTCATTGGTTTTAGAACTAAAAATGAAAACATAACTAATTAAAAGTCAGGCTGCACTGGCAATTCAGAGGGAAGCCTTTGAAAAGGCTCTTCTTCCTGAAAATATCTTTTGTTTGTCTAAGCTTTAAGCAATTGTTGTGTTTGCTGTCCCTTTTATAAAATCATGGTGGACATGCACTGAGAAGGACTACAATATTACATACACTTAGGTTGTGGAAATCCAAAATTGACCAAACAAAATTTCTGAGATTGTCAATTAAGATAATCAGTGGTGTTATTAGGGAAATCCAGCAGCGTTAGAACAGGAGTCTGGGGAGATGAATGCTGAATTAGGTTATCATGGAAATATACAAAAGACATATCTATAGATAAGGTAAATCTTAATTTATTTGATTAATTTCGGTACATATAGAAGTCTACCTGATGGTCTGATCCTGGGTTATTCCTCTAACCACTGTTGCTGCTGATGGCTTCACTCACGTTGTTTTTTTCCGTGTTCCTCATTCCTTTCTTCCTCAGGGTTTCTACAGTTGTTCTTCCCTTTGCCTGGAATGCTTTCCCCTCCATGACTTATTCATTCATTTTTTCTTCAGCTCTCTTATCAAATGACTTCTTAATAGTGAGCTCCTTCTACGCTATCTAAAATCATGCCTTCCATCTCCACCACCCGTGTGTTCTACTCTTCTGTGTCTTTTCCTCTTCTTAACCCTTAGCACTATCTAATGTCAGTAGATTTGATTTGTTTTTTTATTGGTTCTTTTGTTATGAATTTCCCCTGGAATATAGGAGTGAACGAGGATTATCTTCTTTCATTTATTGCTATATTCCAGTTTCTAGATGCTCACAGTCATAGAGTAGTAACACGAAAAATATTTGTTGAGTAAAAAGAGGAAAGATATTACATAACTTGTGAAAGTAGTTTTATCATAAGGAAAACATATATTAATATAAATAATAGAACTTTTTTGTGGGAGGACCCATGTCTTAATTACTTTCACAGTGCCTACTTCAGTTTCTGCACAAAAAATACTCAATAAATGGGGTGACTATATGTCCTGGTTTATTCCTATGGTCTCAGCATTAATTATTAATTGCACCTCCTTTAATTTTCACAAGTGTCTCAGGATAATAGCATGATCTTCCAATCAATAAATGTTTGATGAATGAAATATCGCAGACTACTGTGGAAAGTAGAGCTGTTTGAAGTACACCATACTTTGCGACTATTCCATCAGCTAATTATGCATTTAATTGGGTGAAGTACCCAAAGAAAATAGCTTAATATAATTTTTTTTTCTGATTTTACCCTCTGTGACTTAGTTTTATATTTCCACTGAATTATGATATATTATATATCATAATTCATTATATATATTCATATCACAATTCATAATATATATGTTTATATATATGTATATTATATATATACTATATATATTCATTCCATTGAATGGTTCAGTTCACTCTTTAAGTATTTACTGAGCCCCTACAATGTATTTGGTCCCTTAAGGAACTCCCTGTCTTGTTGGGGTACTAATGGAATTTTAGGGCCAATATCATAAATGTAAGTACTTAATATTTTTAGAAACCTTTTGAGAAAAGGAAACCATGCTTTTCATGCAAATTAGAAAAAGAAAATGAAAATTAGCTGAAACTGGATTCTTCTAAAATAACAATGATGCTCTTAAACATTTTCTTAACTCTATAACCCTCCCCTAGACCCCTAATCCAAACGTCCTAAAAATAACACTGTCAGATTTTGGTATTTGTTTAAGTCCTTATTTTATAAATGTTTTAAAATTTTATATTTATATACAACTTTTGTATCCCACTTTTACTTGTTCTTGTATCAAATGTACTTTTTAGACCATAAACATCACATTATATCATAAGCACACATCATAATTATAAGTATGGCTGTAATTTATGCAAACTGCAGATCCTTTTTTATAGCCATTTGATTTATTGTTACTTTTAATTTAGAACAATTTTACAATAAATGTCCCTATGCTTCTGGATTACTTTATACTATGATTTCCTTTGAGTAAATAAAAAGTAGAGTTATTCAAGTCACTGGATTTAAGCTAAACTTTTTATAACCTGTGATATGATCTTCTAAAATGTGTTTATAAATTTATAGCTTAAAAATGACTAAGTATGTATGTGTATATATATATATTCCCCCCCCCCAAGTCTAACCTTCATCTTCACTAACTTGGGTAGTATTACTATTTTCTCTTCTGTTACTAGAAGGCAGATGAAAAAATTTGCTGAGGAGACAACCAATTTTGTAATGCACCAAGATGTTTTTAGTATCTATTGGTCTGGTAATATAATTTAGTGATTGAGAGTCAAGATTTCAGGAGTGCCTGGGTGGCTCAGTAGGTTAAGCTCAGCGGGGAGCCTCCTTCTCCCTATCCCTCTGCCTGCCATTCTGCCTGCTTGTGTATGGGCTTGCTTTCCTCTCTGTCTCTTTCTCTTTCTGTCAAATAAATAAAATCTTAAAGAAAGAAGTTTAGATTTCAGGGGTGCCTGGGTGGCTCAGTCAGTTAAGCTTTGGACTCTCGATTTTGGCTCAGATCATGATCTCAGGGTCATGATCTCAGGGTCATATGATCACGACCCATGTCAGGTTCCACACTTAGTTAGCTTGGAGTTGGTTTGAGATTTTCTCTCTCCTTCTGCCCCTTCCCTCACTTTCACTGTCTCTAAATAAAAAAAAGAAATCTTTAAAAAAAAAGCCTAGATTTCAGTAAAATTTCAGCCAAATCTTACCTCTGTTAGGTACCTGCTAGAATTTTGTAGTTTTACACAAATTATGTAATCTTGTTGAACTCCAGTGTCCTAACATGGATACAATTCTTGCTTCACAAGATTGCCACAGGCTAATTATAAAACTGCTAGCAGAGCACCCATACATGGTAGGAACCCACAATATTTTAGTTATTTGTATTAATAAACAGGAATTTGAGATAAGAGGAAAAAGCTACATCTTTGTTTTTGCTTGATGATTTTAATATTTATAGTTTTAATTTTTTTGTGTTGAATGACTTATTATACATTCCTATGATATTATATTATTATTATGATATTATTCAAGACTCTTTGTACATTGACAGAAACCATTGCCAAGTCGTTTTTAGGAAAAATTGGCTCATGTAACTAATTAATTCATGAGTGGACTTGAAGTTGGCTCTCTTGAGTTCAGAGACTCTACTGGTATTCCCAGGTCTCTCATGGCCTCTGGCCCTGACTTTCACTTTCACCGATCTACCAGTATACCCTGCTCCTTGTTAAGTGCTCTCATTTGCTCCTATGCAGAGAGATACCCTTCATGCAGCTAAGGAACCTATTCACCATTGGTCCACGCTTCCTTGTTCCAACTAGAAAGAGAGCTCCTGTCTCCCAACATCTATGATTGAGTCTTCCGGGATCTCCCCTCTCAGCCCCGACAACAATTCAGTCAGCTTGTCTCAGCGGAGGCCCTATACCCTGAAAGCATCCACTGTATGTGATAAATCAACTCATCTCTCGCGTCCATAAAGGTGCTGATTTTGTCTCCTGGATTACTTTCTGAGTTCTCTTGCTCCAATGAGGAATTTTGGTCGAGAAAGTTGGGATGTAGGTGTTGTGAATGTCCAGGCCAAGGTCAGAGAGGTGAGCAGAAATAAGGGTTTGGAGAATCTTGCTGGATATCTAAAAAACTATCGCTACCACCTACGCTTAGCTGTTGATGTTATAGAGAACACTTTGTGTTTAGAAGAACTATGATATGCTGGTTTTTCCTGGCAAAAATTCTGTTTCCTAAGGCATTCCCCTGCAGTGCTGAAGGGAAGCCGTTATTGCTACCTTCTGGGGGCCCAGAGGAAGCAGGGTTCGGCTGCTCACATTCTTCTGGCTGGCTTCCCAGGTCGTCTTCTTGAGCTCTTTATCGAAGTCCCTAAAAAAGTGGGGGGAGAACTTTTTGAGGTAAAAAAAGTAGTAATATTCTTTTGGTTGCTAGAGTAACATTCACGCTCTGCCACAAAACGTCCCTTGGTGCCACTGTCAGAGCCATAATAAGGCTCGTTTGTCAGCTCCAATGTGACATTTCTTATGTTTCTCTATAATGCTTCTTCGATTACAATCCGTAGACAGTAATCATTGTCAGCGGGATCATCTTGGAAAACAAAGAGAAACATGAGCATCCAACACCCCAAATCTGAACTGTTTCTTTCGCTCTAAGCAGTATGCGCCTGCTGAGGTGTGAGTGGGCTGCCATCGGCATCATTTCAGTGAGGAAAGTGATTGAGTTTCCCCCTGCTATGAACAAGGCCCAAATTTTCATTCTGCTTCTAGGGCTGTTCACTTGGCCTTCATTTTCGCGTGCGCGCGCGCGCGCGCGCGCGTGTGTGTGTGTGTGTGTGTGTGTGTGTGTGTGTGGCATTTTTGCTTGGAAAGGTATTACCCCTTTGATTCGATTTTAAAGGTTACAAGGACATTAGGACAGAAATGTGAGGATTTTGCTGAAGCCTCAGTGAAAAGCAGTCATTGCTGCTCAGTTTCCTTCACGCACATATTGACAAGCCGTATGCTTTCGCCCAAATTGTGTTACCTTGTTTACGCCTTCATCTTATCCTAAAAAATCCCAATTTTAGGGATATGGAAATGCACGTAGACGATGTGGTTCTTGATATCAGTTAGCAGGTAGTGATTTTTAGCTTGTTTCATTTTTAAACAATGTTCTTTATCGAGTGTAAATCACCTATAAACTCTCTATGCAGACTGAGAAAAGCAGAAAAAAAGTAAATCCTATAATAGACTTCCTCATATAAAATAGAGCCTGTTTTTGTAAAATATCCAACTAATTTGGACTAAAGCTTTTGTGTGGGTATTTAATTATTCAGATAATCACCTTAATTTGCCAGTGGAAATACAACTACACCTAAATGGAGTGCAAGTTGGGAAGGTTGCCCAGTGCTTTTGATTATGTTTTATTACTTTACTCAGAATATTGGTTTCTTCAATTCTCTATTGTTCTCCATACACCTTTATTCCAGGCAAATTTATTTTTATAGCCCCAAATTGCACTTATGTGTGAATAAAATCTAAACTATGGATAATTCCAATTCTATCTTCTCAGACATTATCTGCCCTATAGTCTAGATGCCCACTGGACATAGCCATTTGGCCCACCACAGTCTCAGACTCCATGTACCTAAAATCAAGCTGTTATTCTAAAATTGTGTTTCATTTTTTGACTCTGGATCATCTGGACTTCCTGCCCTCTCCATGGTACCAACTTCTACATCCCTTTCCAGCTTCCTCTTGCATTGCTTATAGCAAAATTCTTCAGAGATGCTTATACTTGCAGTGTCCCAGTCTTCTCCTCTCTTTCTCTCCTGAATCCAGTCTAACTGGGCTTTTGCCTCTAGCTCTCCCTGGAAACAGCTCTTACCACTGATGACCTCCATGTCATTAATTAAATTCAGTGCTCATATCCCAACTCTCTTTTTACTTGTGCTATCATCAACTTTTCCTGGATATATTTTCTTTCTTTCTTTGGTTTCCAGTACCATCTTCTGAATGTCCTGATATCTTTCTGGCTGATCCTGCTTAAACACCTTTGCTGGTGCCTCATCACTGGTCACTGGCAGAATGGACTGCCTTGTGGCTCAGCACTTAGACTTCTCTTTCAAATTTATATATATATTTTAAAAGATTTTATTTATTTATTTTACAGATAGAGATCACAAGTAGGCGAGAGGCAGGCAGAGAGAAGGGGAAGCAGGCTCTCCGCCAAGCTGAGAGCCCAACGCAGGGCTCGATCCCAGGACTCTGGGATCACAACCTGACCTGAAGGCAGAGGCTTAACCCACTGAGCCACCCAGGTGCCCCTCAAATTTATACTCTTTATGCAGATGTTCTCTTTCAGTTTTATGGCTTCCAAATACTGTCAGTCACTTCGACTTACACCTTTGGCCTAAAACTCCCCTTTGAACCCCAGATATCCCTACTTGGATGATAATCTCATAATAATAAACATCTCAAAATTTATATGTCCAAACTGAGCTTCTAGTCCTTCCACCATAATTTTATGTTTTCCACAGTCTTTTCCATTTTCCTAAATCCTTTCTTCCAAATACTTAGGCCAAACACCTTGGAATAATCATCAACTCCTTCTTTTTCTCTTATATATCACCACCTCCAGTATATTGGTAAATCCTGTTATCTTTCCATTCACAATTAGCGGATCATCGTGGGAAAAAAAAAAAAGGCAAAAAAACCCAAACAAACAACTCACCACATAACTTGTAGTGGTACCTAGTGCAAATAAAAATGTGAGGCCATTTACTAAAAGATTATTAAGAATTTCAAGACCATGACAATAGACCATGAAATCTGAGGTGGAATCCTGCATGACAGCCCAAGATATCCACCTATGAAGCCTGTTCACAATGTAATGATTGTAGCTACTCACCTCTTCCACTTCTGTGAGATCCAAGCCACCATCATTTTTTCCTGAACTTTTTAAAGATTTATTTATTTATTTTGGGGTGGGAGGAGAGGCAGAGGGAGATGGAGAGAATCTCAAGCAGACTTCACGCTGAGCATGGAGTCCAACATGAGGCTTGAACTCATGACCCTGAGATCGTGATCTCCTGACCCGAAATCAAGAATTGGATGATTAACTGACAGTACCACCTAGGTGCTCCAAACTATAAATGCGGTCCACTCAGGTGTTCCTATTCCTCCTCTTGGCCCTTTCAATGTATTCTCAACTGAGCAGTCAGAGAGACCCAACTAAAAGATAAATCAGAGAATTTCACCCCTTTGCTCAAAGTCCAGCGACTGCCGTTTCACTCACGGTAAAACCTCCATTTCTCTTTCTCCAACCTGAGTTAGTGTCATCATGTCACACTTAGATAACTACAATGTCCTCCAAGCCTTCTTACACCTGTGTCTTTTGATTGTGCTCTGCCTGCGTACCTTAGCAAGATGAGTCTTTATGAAATACTATTTTTATCACTTCACTTCATAACATTCACTACTTACCTTATACTATTTCAAGTGAAAAACTCCTCTGGTTCTTACAGCCCTCCACAGTCTACCTCAACTATACAAAGTAACTTGTTGTCCATTTTTTCTCCATTCAAAAAGCTCCATTCACTTCAGTCCGGCCAGTTTCAAATGTACAGTTGACCTTGAACAACATGGGTTTGAACTGCCTGGGTCACTTGTATGTGGGTCTTTTTTTGATAAATACAGTACATACTATAAATGTATTTTCTCTTCCTTATGATTTTCTTAATAACATTTTCTTTTTTCTAGCTGACTTTATTGTAAGAAAACGGTATGTAATATACACGACATACAAAATGTGTGTTAATTGACTGTTTATGTAATTGGAAAGTCTTCTGGTGAACAGTAGGCTATTAGTAGTTAAATTTGGAGGGTGTCAAATATTGTATGAAGAGTTTCAATTCTGTCAGTGTCCCTACCCCCATGTCCTTCAAGGGTTAACTGTATTCAACATTCACCTATAATCCTGCTAATACTATTTTTCCTAGTAGGAAGCATTCTTTTTTGCTTTGTGCCTGTCTTGATCAGGCGCATCCTCCAAGGCTTACTTTGTTTCTACTTTCTCCCAGAACCTTCTCTGACGACCCTGGTTCTCACGGATTGACCCTGCGTTCTAGTATCTATTGAACTTAGATTTTGGTACTACCTACTTCGACATAAAGCTGGACTCTATTTGGTCACTGAATAAGTACCTTCGCGGGGGTGCCTGGGTGGCTCAGTTGGTTGAGTGTCTGACTTTTGGTTTCAGCCGAGGTCATGATCTTAGGGTCCTGAGACTGAGCCCTGCACATTGGGCTCTGTACTCAGTGGGGAGTCTGCTTGGGATTCTCTCCTTCTGCCCCTCCCCTGGCTCATGCTCTCTTTCTCTCTCAAATAAATAAAGGAAAGAAGTTTGTTTGTTTGTTTTTAATAAGTACCTTATGCACTGCACTGCTGAGCCCGGGGAAAGTGCTCAACACACATTCACTTATTAACTTGTTGTAGGCATGATATTAAGCCATCTAATAGTTACTCATTGACTAAATATATTATATGTGTTAACAACGAGCTAAATATAAAACATATCAAATCAGACCTTTTTGGAGTGTAGCAGAGATGGCATGAAGAATACACAAAATAATAAGAGTTATCATTTATCGAACATTTAGCAAACACTGTTCTAATGGTTTTATGCAGGTTAGTTTATTTAATCTTCACAATAAACCTCTGCATTAGGCATCACTCTTTTCTCATTTTAGCTATGGGGAACCTGAAGTTCGAAAGGGTTAAGGAACTTCATCAAGAACACAAAGCTAGGAAGTGGGTAGGACAGACTTGAACTTAAGTAGTCTGCTTGCAGAGCCCATCCACTGGGCTGAATTGCCTCTCCTAGTGTTCATTTGTTTGCCATAAAATTGTAAGGCCCTTGACCATTATAATTTCAGTACAAAGTTTCTTATATGCTTTGCTAAGCTACAAATCATGTCTCTTCCTTTTTGCTATATTGGAGAACTGTGGAGGCTTTGTACTTTGTTTCAGACTAAGAACCAGAGAAAAGCAGCCAAATATTCACCCATTTTCTCAGTGGTGGGCGCTTCGTAAATTGCTCTGGCCAACCCAGGGCCAACATGGTTTATGCATAGGCCCATCTTTCAGGCATTCTACACTGGGACAAGAATTCCACGTATTTGCCAGTCTTACAAATTAGTTTCCAGAAAGACTTATTTTCAGTAGTTGAGTTTAAAAACATTCTAAATTACATTTACTACAGTTTGTTTAAAGCTTTTTTTCTGGCCTATCTTTCTGAGTTGCAGCTTAATTTTTCACTGTCTCATTTTAATTTCTCTCTTTCTTTCTAGATTTCATCCTCTCATTCATTATTCTTTGTCTCCTTTCTGTTTCTGGCTTTTCTTCCTGCAGCTGGGCTTTTGTTGGAAGGGGTGGACACAGCTGCCCAACCGTTTTCACATTCTTCACTGGGATGATTTTCTTGAGGTAAAACATCATTTAAGTATTACTCTACAATTAAATATTTCTGTCGTCCTCAAATTTTGAGTCTGACAGTGTGCCAATAAGACCCTTTGCAGTTGTTTGTATTGGTTTGGATCGTTCCCTGTTTGCATTATTTTATTTGTTCTGTGCTGGTTTGCCTTTTATGTAGTATTTTGTTATAGTCCTCATTTCCTCTTTCTATTTTATCTCAAACACCAACTTGGTTTCCCTGTTGTCTTTCTTTTTTACAGGGGGAGATATTCACTGACTACTTTCCACTACACATTTTGACTGCTTTTTAAACAAAATGTTTCATCGGTTTGATGGGCCAAGTTTTCACAGGGTTTGGGGGGCAGTCCTGGAGACAGGAGTTAGACTCTTTCTCCACCTTTGAAGATTCTAACTTGTCCATTAGTCTCTTGGATTGAAGCAGGAATGGTTTGTGTTGGTAGCACAACTTAAGGGCACAGTGTTTTACCACAAGAAAGTAATTTGTGCCGGGAACTTTAGACTACCTGCTTTGAGTCTTATTTCTAAGCAGAAGTGTCTTTAAATCTTTCAACAGTTATCCTAGACTTTTTCAGAGTAGCACATTAGCAGACTTTTCAGTGGAACATTAGATATTTAAACATCCAATTCTTAATAATGCATTGAATAGTGGTTATTCATTATGCCTAGTTTATCTCCAGATAAATAGGGAGGTAACAGGGTACTTGATTCAAAGGCTGCCATTTAACATTTACAGATGGGAAATGGAGGAGCTGGTCCAGGGATAACACCAACATGTTTAACAACCATGATCACTTGGGTGCCTGGGTGGCTCAGCGGGTTAAGTGTCTGCCTTTGGTTCATGTCATGTACTCAGGGCCCTGGGATTGAGTCCTGTACTGGACTCCCTGTTCATTAGGGGTCCTGCTTCTCTCTCTGCCTGCTGCTCCCCCTGCTTGTTCTCTCTCTTTCTCTCTGTCAAATAAATAAATAAAATACTAAAAAAAAAAACAAAAAAAAACCCAAACAACCACGATCACCCATGAATGAATGGAAGCCAGTTTCAGAGTTGGGTCTTAGAGAACCCTATCATGCTACTACTTAATACTTTGATTGCTGAATTGTCGGGAGGCTGGAGTCCCAGTAGAGGGCACCAATGTGTGCACATGGGGGACTTGTGTTAGTATGGAATTAGTCTAATACTTTCATAAGTAGATATGTGTTAGTCAGTGTGATTCACAAGGAGGAGTATTAGGGTGGCATATGATTTTCCATGGTGGGTCCTAGTGAAATGTGTCCACATCAAGCTTAGATCTTGGGAGGAGCCCCCAAGGGAGAAGGAGAAGTGGATTCCCCACTGAGCAGGGAGCCTGATGCAGGGCTTGATGCCAGGATCCTGAGATCATGACCTGAGCAGAAGGCAGACGCTTAGCCAACTGAGCCACCCAGGTGCCTCTTAGATTTCTTTAAATTGAGGTTCTCAACTCTGTGGTGATCAAAGCCTATCTTTGTCTACAGGAGGATTTTTTATATTTTGAAGGCAGTGAACTTGGGATTGGGTTTTGTTTGTACCAGTTATTAACTGGAATTTTGAGGAAATCTCTTAATAACTTTGATTTTCATGTCCTGTCTTTATCAGTAAAAAGAAGGGAATTGAATCGATGAGCTCTAAGTTCCCTTTAAGATTTAATATTCTCTACTCCTATTTAAATGCCAGTAAGAAGGACACCCGGGTGGCTTGGTCGATTTATTGTCTGGCTCTTGGTTTCAGCTTAGCTCATGATCTCAAGGTCATGATCTCAGGGTCATTAGATTAAGCCCTGCATGGGGCTGTGTGCTCAGCGTGGAATCTGCATGAGATTCTCTGCCTTTCCCTCTGTTCCTCCCCCACTTATGCACTCTGGTTCTTTCTCTCTCTGTCTCTTTAAAATAAATAAATAATCTTTTAAATTAATAAATACCAATAAAAAAACTTATTTTGCCTGGCACCTAACAGGAGATTGAGTAAAAATCAACTCTTCTTTTAGGATGCATAGGAAAAGAAACAGTATGACCAACTTCTGGGCATATAAACTATCCCTGATAATTCTATACTCATTTTTTTCCACATGTCCACCCACATTTGAAGACATCTAACTAAAATCTTTTCTTCTCCTTTAATTTGAATACAGATCATACAATGCTTGTGTAAAATAGTTTTTCTCTATATATTTAGCATTTAATTACATTCCAATTCATCATTATAGCCTTTCTGCAATTCTGCATTATAGCCTTTCCCCTTCATTCTTCTCTCTGCTTATATGGAAGATGTAATTTTCAATGTTTATTTCAATTGAAAGCAGTTGAACTTTGTGAAAATTCATTGTTTAGATTGTATTTGTCATTCTCAGAATCATGCAGAAGGAGCTGTTTTTCACATTAATGACACCTGTGCACTATGTCAGAACGATTAATATGTGATATAAATAGTCCATACTTTGGTGAGAAGGAGGAAACAAGAAAAGATCACTTCTTAAACTTTAAAAACTGCTCTGAAATTAATCTGGATCACACCCGAGAATTCTGTTAGCCTTTGGCATTTCCATGGGTCTCCGAAGCACAACAGCTAAGTTGTTTAGGTCGTGGGGTTCTACCCTCAAACTTATAACCTGGTTTACAGACAGCAGCTTGAGTCCCTAATGATCACATTTTGATAATGCTCTTACTTAGACACTAAATCATGATCTTTCACACAAAACTAAATGTATTCCCCTTAAGGTTAAGACCAATATTCTATCTGTCCTAATTATAGTATCAGTTATCATGCTTTAGGTCTTCTGTGACAAACAAGCCATTAATGAGGAAACTGCCCTAAAAAAATAAGAAATTTGTTTATGGTTGAGGTTCAAAATATTTTTATTGACTTTAGGTATAATCTTTGTTGGTTCTAATTTACCTGGTTCTAATTTAACTATGCAACTAATTAAAGGATGATGCTAGGAACCAGAAGCAGAAAACAGAAAGAGGGACTATAATAGGGAACATCCAACTTGATGTTTGGCAAAATGTATTTGTTATTCCATTTACTTATCTTTCCACTATTAAAGAAATATTTATTTGGGATCTTATATGTTCTAGACAAGTGCTAATTTTGGCAATATAAAAATTCAGGAAAACAGACTTTGATCCAAAGAAATTCATCTTTTGGGATACATCAAAGATATAAATTATTATAATATACTCATGTTTGTGAAACTATAGGATCATATTACAAAGCATAGTGATAATGACAGTAAGAAAAAAGTTATATAGGTCCTATCTATGCCAGACAATCATCTAAGCATTTTATATTTAACCTTTTATGATAACAAGTATAAGGTGAGTACTGTAATTATCATTCCCCTGTTACAGATTGGAAACTGAAGTACAGAAGGTCACTTGTCCAGGGCCACTCAATGATTCTGGGTCCATCAAGAGGAATCACTTCTCATACAGTGATGATTGAACTTTCTCAAAGAAGAAATAGATTAGCTCCTAAGAACAGTCGTAAAGGAACCAGCACATGGCAACTACTGAGCCAAGTAAGTCCTTCTAAAATCACATCTGGTATAAGGATGTTTCTACCCACAATATCTAGAATGTTTTATTCTGATTCTATGTTTCTTGTACTCTGCATAAGGCTGCAATGGGCACGAGTCTTAGCGTCACATTTCTCTTTACAGATACATGTATGTCACAATTAAATCTTGATTTTAAAAGTCTATTTTTTGAAAGTAGCTTACTTATCAGCCAATAAACTTCCCCACTTTCCTATCTTAATCAATACTGATTGTTCAGGTATCTGATAGGATATCTATCTATCTATCTATCTATCTATCTATCTATCTATCTACAGGGACCGAAACAGAGAGATTTATTTATTAGGAGAAACTGTCTACATGACTATGAAGACTGAGAAGTCTCACAGTCTGCCACCTGCAAGCTGCAAGCCAATAGTATAGTTCCAGTCCAAGCATGAAGGTCTAGTCCAAGGACAGGAGAAGGCTGGTGTTCCAGCTCAACAGCCAGGCACAAAGAATGAATTCTCCCTTCCTCTGCCTTTTTGTTCTATTCTGGCTTTCAGTAGATTGGCTGATCCCCACCCACACTGGGGAAGAACACAAGCCGCTTTGCTCAGACTATTGATTCAAATGCTAGTGTCTTTGGGCAATGCCCTCGCAAACACATCCAGAAATAATGTTTCATCAAATATCTGCGCACCCTGTGACCCAGTCAAAGTGACACATAAAATTAACCATCCCAAGTACCAGTACTCGAACCATCTGATTAGCACCAAGTATCAGGGACCCAAAGTGGGGGAGCACCTTTGCTGCTGGCTGATGTCCAGGTACTTTAGCCGTCAGCCTGCAGACATCTGTCTGGATGGTTCCCATTGCCTGGTGTTAGTTTGCTGATGCTTAAGAGTGCTAGATAAACTTATCATTCCAGAGAATCAAGAGAAAAATCATTAAGGAAAATAGTCATTCAGCTGGTATACGTAGAAGAAAGCTTGTTTTGTAAGGTTTAAAATATTACATGATTTATTTTCCACCTAAGATAGATTATAACCAATTTTGATGAAAAGGCAGGGAAATGAATTCACTTACCATAGTTGTAGGATTGCAAACGGACACAACCTTTTATGAAGGATATATACATATATTTTGACATGAAAAGTTATAATAGATGTACACGAAGATAAGGGAATAGTTGTTAAGTAAAGAAATGTTATGGGGTATCTGGGTGGCTCAGTGGGTTAAAGCCTCTGCCTTCGGCTCAGGTCATGATCCCAGGGTCCTGGGATCGAGCCCCACATCAGTCTCTCTGCTCGGCAGGGAGCCTACTTCCCTCTCTCTCTGCCTGCCTCTCTGCCTACTTGTGATCTCTGTCTGTCAAATAAAATCTTAAAAAGAAAAAAACGTTATTTTAAAGAAAAAATTGGAAAATGTACCTGGTACAGTGGTTTAGCTAGGTAAATTATGTTATATCCAAACAATGGGATACTATGTAGCCTTTTAAATATCAAATTGTGGGAGATTATTGATTGAAATAAGGAAAAGTTGATACTATACTTAGTATTGTGTGAAAAAACAGCCTAATAATATATTAACATATTATTAGTATATATCAAACAAAATATCTGATACATAATTTTTATAAAGGTAAGTATATATGTAACGCAGAAATTCTTTTTTCTGCTTGAGCATTCATGAATTATATAACTAGAAAAAACCAGATGAATGGATAAAGAAGATGTGATATATATATATATATATGTATATATATATGTATATATACACACACACAATGAAATACTACTCAACCATCAAAAAGAATGAAATCTTGCCATTTGAAATGATGTGGATGGAACTAGAGGGTATTAGGCTAAGAGAAGTAAATCGGTTAGAGAAAGACACATACCATGTGGTTTCACTCATAGGTGGAGCTTAAGAAACAAAACAGAGAAATATAGGGGAAGGGAAGGAAAAATAAAATAAGATGAAAACAGAGAGAGAATTTCTTAACCCTAAGAAACAAATTGAGGGTTTTGGGAGGGGAGGTGGGTGGGGAGATGGGGTAATTGGGTGATTGGCATTGAGAAGGACACTGGATGTAATGAGCACAGAGTGTTACAGTGTTACATGCAACTGTTCAATCTCTAGGCTCTGAGTACCTAAGTAATGAGAAAGAAATCCAGATAAAACCAAATCAAACAAAATTTCTCACTCTTTCTTCATTAAATTACTTATTATTATTGGGTTTTGTAAACCTGGTCCTTATCCAGATTTGAGCTACTCTTTGCCCACACCATTTATGGGTTCTTTGGGTAATGCCCTGCCTAAAGTCTTTAATAAAGATTAGTATAGGTTGTTTTTACTTGAATTAACCAGTCTACTTTATTATCATCATTTTCACATATGAGAAAAGGGCTCATAATTAATAAATGGCAGTGCTTTGCATTGACATTAATTTCATGTCAGTCTATTCTAGATCAGAAGTCATTATATGGCAATACTCAGGCTGAGGTGGGCCACACATATGGGGCTTAGCACCCATAAAGTATCCTGTAACATTTAAAAAGTATGAGATTTTTTTTGTATAAAAATACAGATATGGGGATTCTTTTGAAAAACATTTTTCACAATTTTTTTTCAATTTTTCAAATTTTTCGATTTTTGAAAAATATTTGTCACAATGCAGTTTGAGTTCCTGCCTGACAGTGATGAGCTTGAGGGGAGCAGCCCTGGTCCTTTGCAAATGGGCACACTGCTCCAGGCGGCCCTGGTTCCCACCACTGCTTACTTCCTTTCAAGGATGAAGATCCCATGATCCCTGGCTCAAATCCCTTGCCTAAATTTATAGGCATTTTAGTGTGCTATCCCATTTTGAATCATCCTAATTTTCATCATTTTGAAGGATAAGGATGATAGAATTGAGAAATGAGTATTCTGTCTGCTATCTTAAGTAACATCATCTATATGGCAGCTGGAGAGAGAAGGAAAAAGAGAGACAGAGAGAGAAAGGGAAGGAAGGAGGGAGAGAGAGAGAGGGAGAGACAGAGGGAGAAAGAGAGGCAGAGGCGAGAGAAGTACACAAAGAAGGCATTTATCAGAGGAATACGTATAATGCCAAGAAAACCGATATTTGGGAGTTTTGTTTTTTTTTCTGGTTTACAACTTTATCAATGTCCATATCCAATTACTTTATTTGTATTTGAACAGTTCAGTATTTATTCAGTTTGTGCTTTAACATAAATAATCGAGTCTTTTTTCCAATTGCCTCAAGGTATAGAGGCAGAAAAATAATGAAATATTAAAAGAAAACTAGCTTTGCAAATTTATTGAAATCAAAAACAGAAAAATAGATTAGCTGAAAGTCCTACAAGGGACAATGATGCTCCAGCCCATAGGGACATTGAGGAATCAACCAATGTGCCATTAAATAATAAAACCCGTGAGGTGGCGATGTGGGAGAATAAAAGCCTATTAAAGGGCTCCTAAGAGTTAAGGCTCTTGCCAGCAGAGCCATCTGTCAAGAGATTATGGAGAAGGAAATTTCTGCAGGAATTTTTCCCTTGGGACCAGATGAAGTGCCAAGAAAAGGTGTGTGGCATCAGGAGTGAAGACAAACTCTGAGAGTCTTCTGCGGCGCTCATCACAGAGAGGGAACCATCAAGCCACTGAATGTCAGGGAAGAGGAAAGGAAGAGCAGACAGGGGAGTCTCTGTGTTGTCTTTGGCTGGAGAACCAAGGTCATAGGAAAGAGAGTTCATGAAAACAAATCTCTTTAAGGTAAGTTAAACTTTGTTGCATCGGATTCTGAGAATTTTCTGTAGTTCAAAGACAATGACGTCATTGACTGAATTTCAAGGGTACTAGTAAAATAATGAATATGAAGTTGATGAGTCAAATTGCAGAAGGTAATCAAAAATACTTGAGCCAAAGTGGGACTATAATGTGTTTTTTTGCTTTATGTTTTCGAAAGCTTGTATCTTTGGAGTTTGTGACAATACCTGAGATATTTATTTATAAGAACCCCTAATACACTGTTTTTACTTATTTCTTCTAAATAAATGCTGGGTAAAAAGTAATCAAGATGCGCTCATGAGTATTTGCCTCTAGAGAATTAAGTTCATGCCATGCTGTGAAATAATTAAAAACCACACAACCGTGAAAGTTATAAGAGCTAATAATAAGGGCAAATATTTCATGAATATCATGATAAAGTATCAGGAAAAGATACTTTAATTTATAAGATTCTAAATAGATATGAGTTAATTCCCTGACCTATGTTCCCTATATATGTTCTACTTTGTGTTTTTTTAATAATACTTCTTCCTCATATCCTTTGTGATTGGCTTATTTTCCTCCCCTTTTTAAAAGATTAAAATGTTGATCATAAAGGTAGAATAAAAATATCACAGACTTTTAAAAAACTACAGATTTATTTAGACTACAAGATAAATGTTACACGTTTTTTCCTTTCATTTTTTTTTTTTTTTTTTTAAGTCAGAAAGACAGTTGGCTCTTTAAATGTCAGGAAAATAAACCTGTAAGAGGTATATTTTATCCTAATTTAGCAAACGTTTTTAAACCTGTAATACTGATAAGAAATTGTTAATCAGAAATAAGGATTAAACAGAGTTTAATTCAATTTTATTTTGTCCTGACCAAAACAGAGACATTTTGTTTAACGCATTGGTTACTTAGAGAAATGGAGATGAGCAGACATACATATAAATTCTAAACAGGGGCAAGAAATGATTTTATCCTGGGAAAGAATACAAAGTCAAATAAAACAGAGTTAGTTCTGAGTGATCACAGCAATCCAGTGTTCATGTTGGCACTGTGCCCATATCAGATTATTGTGTCTGTAAATGGAAAGAAATTACCTTGTGAATTTAAGTTAAATTATTCTATGAATTCAATTATAGTGGACAATTAAGTTCAATAACCCTGGCTTTTGAATCTTCCTTCCTCTCCTACACCAAAACAAAATGAAATAAAACAAAAAGATCAGTTTTGCCTGAATTATCAGGATATTGTTAAAATTATTTTTATTTCATCGTTTCATTTATTCTTCCATTCACTCATTCATTCAACCAGTATTTAGCAAGCACTGTTTAGCTGGAAGGTATTACTGGGCTAACCACGAAGTAATGAACGTACAGGGTCCCTGCTCTCAAAGGGCTTACAGTCCCTTACATGGCACATAACTTCTGCTTTCCACTTCAGAATAAGTTGAAAGACAAATATTATTTCACCAACAAGAATTTAAGGTTAACAGAAGTCAAGTGATAGCAATAGGAAGTGTCTATGTTCATATTAAAATTCAGGGCTTTTAGTACATTGATTGTATTTGTACTTTAGTATCTGAAAAATTGTTTAAATTAGCAAGGGCCAAGATGAGCATCATTTACTCTGCTCCTGTGTTTTCATGAAATATGGTGTGTGGCTCTTTAAAAAAACATGGAATAGATTAATTTTATGTGCAGAAAAGAACACAGAATTTCTATGCCACAAAATGTAGACTCAAATTCTACTAAAGATCTAGAAATGCTGCATTTTGTTTGTGATCAAAGACTTACCCCCGAATGTAAGGATACTTCTCTAAATATTTGAAATTGGAAATATGATTCTTACCTGCTATATCCATTATTGTTTCTAAGGATTGATTTGGGGACCTGTGTATTTCTAACATTTTTGGAAGTATTACAATGGTTGGTCCTGAACAAAAGTGATACTTCAGTTTTTGAGTTATGGAGATCCTCTCTGGGATCTCTGCCAGAAATAATGAAGTTCTTGCTTGGATGAATGGGTCTGGAAACTGTCACTTCAAATGAGATGTGCTTATTATAGAGCACAATCATCCTATCTTTTCAAAATAATAAAATACCAAGTTCAACAGTCAATATTTTGATAACGTAACGTATGTTCAAAAGTACAAATAAAACATTCTTGTCATAGAGAATGGGTTAGTCAGAAGGGAACAGGTTGGCATTAAAAACCCATACAACTATGAGGAATAAAATCTGGAGCATTAGGATAATAGTTCAGCAGTCTGTGAGCAAAGAGAGCAACAGATTACTCTTGACTTTTTTTTTTTTTCTTTCAGATAAAATCAGTTAGGTTTCCAGTTAAGAGTTTGATGTGTTTAATCTTCATGTATTGGTCACAAAACATGTTCTTTTTAAAAAGATTTTATTTTTATTTATTTATTTGAGAGAGAGTGAGAAAGAGAGAGAGCATGAGAGGGGAAAGGTCGGAGGGAGAAGCAAGCTCCCCGCTGAGCAGGGAGCCCGATTCCGGACTCCATCCTGGGACTCCAGGATCATGACCTGAGCCGAAGACAGTGGTTTAACCAACTGAGCCACCCAGGCGCCCCACAAAACATGTTCTTACACTATATAATTTTAAATGTTTCCTCCCTTTAATTGTCTCTTGAGTACATGGGCTCAGAGAACACATCATTTTTGAGGCTTTCTGATTATTAAGAGTCATGGCCACAGCCTCCTGCCTGCCTACCTACCACCTGAGTGCTTTGTATCCAAAGAAGTGATAGAAACCCGAACTCGGTAATGGGACTACTCCTTAAATTCCATAAATCACATGCAGCAGTGTGGGGTTGTAGTTAAGCAATGGGTCCTAATACCAAAACTCCTTGGTTTCATTCTTAACTTTGCTAAGTACTACTTTGTGAGGGCAAGTCTCTTACCTACTTTCCTTAGCTATAAAGTGGGTATAGTAATGGCACTATTATTATTGTGTGGATCGAATAAGATAAGGCACGCATGGTACTAATGAGACTGTAGACCCTCGACATATTAATGATGGTGATGGTGATGATGATGACACATGTTTGAAGAAATTCAGACTTTTCCAGGGCCTTTTCTGAATTCTTGCATCGCCTTTAACTTGGTCCAGTTTGGGATGTCTTTATTGCGTGCCACCCAAGCCACCAAAGACAGCTTTCAGAAAGTGTGAATCTGATCTTGTTACTTTCCCAAAGTGGAGCTCCATTACCTTTGGCTGAAGACCCACACCCCTACCACAGACCACAAGGCCCCTTTCTCACCCTCCTGGCAGTTTTTCACACCTCTGGGCCTTGGCACACTTTGGTTCCTCGGCCTAAAACCAGTCCTCTTTCCCCCCACCTGGCTCATTCAAACTTAACCTTCAACACTCAGCTCAAGCTGTCAGGAAGACTTTTCTGACCCCACCTTCTCCCACCCCTCTGTGTACTCAGGACTGTGCATAGGTCTGTCTGGGCTCAGTTTTCCAGTCTGTCAGCTTGTCACTTTCTTCAAAAGACTGTGAACTCTTTGAAAACAGGGGCTATATCTTTTATCATTAACCCAGAACTTAGTACAATTTCTGTCACGTAGAAGGTGCATAATAAATGTTAAAAGGTTGAGTGAACATTCTAGGGGGCAGGCATGGAGCTGTGATTCCTCTCTTACCACTGTGTTTGTCTCCCGTGTATGGATGTCATGCAGAGGGACTGACATAAACACATGGATCCATGCAAGGTAAGGCAAGAAGGGCCATTCTTGTTTTATCCTTTATAATGCAGAGCCGAAATAAAAGAACCAGCTATAGTGCTTTTAATTTTAAATGTAATTAAAAAAAACCTCCTCATTGGCAGTAAAGAGTGGATTCTTTTTGTTGAAATTTTTTTTTCTTTTTTTAATCAAACTAGGTGGCCTGAGTTATTACCAAAGTGGTGCTAAGACACTTCTGGGTATTTGCCCTTTGCTCCTCTCTTAGAGGAGTTATGTTGGAACCTCATTTGGAAGTCAAGATTGTAATGATTGCTAGAATGGTTGTATCAGGCTGGATGTAAAGATGTGGTCTTAGAAAATAAGGTTAATACCGAAAAAATATTTTATTAGGCAATTCGTGCTGCCATCAATGAGTTCAGGGTGTTTATGGAAATAATGAAGCTGTGTTATGAGACTCCTCTTAAAATTCTCATATCGCCCTGACATTTTGCATATAGGAATTGGGAATTAATGGGGTTTGCATATTTTGAATAAACAAATGTGGACGACTGAGGTGTGATCCCTTTTGCAGCATTAGTAAGCTTCTAGAAGCTCGGATTTTGAATTTCCTGCACTTTGGAAAAAAAACCTGTTTTCAAACTACAGCGAGAGCCTATCTCCCCAGGTTCTTTCCTGCCATCTCCTCTGGCGCTTGTTAGGGGATCTACTCCCGCTCAGGTACCTAGAGCAGCAGAAGAGGGCAAACATCTCAGCATAGGCCTGAGGTCACTGTGTACTGCTCTTTCTGCTGCTAGCTGCAGAACGTTGGCTCCGGCTCTCTTGCCACCAACGTGGACATGACCCTGCTTAGAGCCTAAGTTTTCAGGTTCTCTACCCTCCGTACAGTATAGTGAACCAAGTCTGAGCACCAGTTAATTGTATGGATCTTGTTCTAGCACTGCACGTGTCAGGCAGCTGTGTGATCTACGGGGGTTTTCTTTGTGGGTCCTTTATTTACTCTGAAAAACCACTGTGTCACAAGCTGGTTTGGGATGAAAATATCACAACCCCAAACTAAACTGCTATGCCCATGGGTTATGTCAGAATAATCATGAATTAGAATAAAGCTATCATACTTTCTGGTGGAAGTATTAGTTTTCCTTATATCCTTTAATCTTTATGATTTACTCCGACAGGTATCAAGAATTGTTTTTTTTTCACATTTTGAATATCATTTGGATTTTCAAGATGTGAGTTTTTTTAGAGCAGTTGTAGGTTTACAGCTAATCGAGAGGAAGGTATGGACATCTCCCATGTCCCTTGCCCCTACACGTGTGCCGTCCCTCCATCATCAGCAGCTCCCACCAGAGTAGTCATTGGTTACAACCAATGAATCCATATGAACACATCACGATTACCCAAAGTCCTTATTTTACATCAGAGTTCCTTCTATTTATTATACATAATATGGGTTTGGACAAATGTATAATGACATGTATCCTATAGAGTGGTTCCACTGTCCTAAAGATTCCAGCTCCATCTGTTTACCCTCCCCCCACCAAGCCCCTGAAAACCTGTGATCTTTCTAATGTCTCCATTGTATTCCCTTTTGTAGAAGATCTGTATTTGTAGAGTTGGAATCATACAGTATGCAGCTTTTCCAGATTGGCTTCTTTCACTTAGTAATAAGCATCTAAGTTTCCTCTATGTCTTTTCCTGGCTTGAGAGCTCATTTCTTTTTCTTTTTAAATTATTTTTATTAACATATAATGTATTATTTGCTCTAGGGATACAGGTCTGTGAATCGCCAGGTTTACACACTTCACAGCACTCACCATAGTACATACCCTCCTCAATGTCCATAACCCAACAACCCTCTTCCTCCCCCCTGCCCCCAGCAACCCTCAGTTTGTATTGTGAGATTAAGAGTCTCTTATGGTTTGTCTCTTTCTCCATTCCATCTTGTTTCATTTTTTTCTTCCCTACCCCCCAAGCCCTGTACCCTGCCTCTGAAATTCCTCGTATCAGAGAGATCATATGATAATTGTCTTTCTATGATTGACTTATTTTGTTCAGCTTAATACCCTCTATTCCATCTATGTCTTTGTAAATGGCAAGATTTCATTTCTTTGGATGGCTGCATAGTATTCCATTGTATATATATACCACTTCTTCTTTATCCATTCATCTGTTGATGAACATCTAGGTTCTTTCCACAGTTTGACTATTGTGGACATTGCTGCTATAATTATTCAGGTGCACATGTTTCTTTGGATCATTACATTTGTATCTTTAGGATAAATACCCAGTAGTGTGATTGCTGGGTCATAAGGTAGCTCTATTTTCAACTTTTTGAGGAACCTCCATGCTGTTTTCCAGTTAATTGTATGAATGCACCAGCTTGCATTCCCGCCAACAGTGTAAGAGGGTTCCCCTTTCTCCACATCCTGGTCAACATCCATCATTTCCTGACTTGTGAATTTTAGCCATTCTGACTGGTGTGAAGGGGGTATCTCATTGTGGTTTTGATTTGTGTTTCCCTGATGTGTGTCTGTTCATGTCTTCTTCCCATTTCTTGATTGGATTATTTCTTCTTTGAGGGTTGAATTTGATAAGTTCTTTATATATTTTGGATACTAGCCCTTTATCTGATATGTCATTTGCAAATATCTGCTCCCATTCTGTCTCAGTTGTCTTTTGGTTTTGTTGACTGTTTCCTTTGCTGTGCGAAAGCTTTTGATCTTGATGAAGTCCCAATAGTTCATTTTTGCCCTTGCTTCCCTTGCCTTTGGCAATGTTTCTAGGAAGAAATTACTGAGTCTGAGGTCAAAGAGGTTACTGCCTCTGTTCTCAAGGATTTTCATGGATTCCTGTCTCACATTGGGGTCTTTCATCCATGTTGAGTCTATTTTTGTGTGTGGTGTAAGGAAATCGTCCAGTTTCATTCTTCTGCATGTGGCTGTCCAATTTTCCCAACACCATTTATTGAAGAGACTGTCTTCTTTCCATTGGATATTCTTTCTTGCTTTGTCAAAAATTAGTTGGCCATATAGTTGAAGGTCCATTTCTGGGCTCTCTCTTCTGTTCCATTGATCTTTGTGTCTGCTTTTGTGTCAGTACCATGCTGTCTTAATGATGGCAGCTTTGTAATAGAGCTTGAAGTCTGGAATTGTGATGCCATCAACTTTGGCTTTCTTTTTCAGCATTCCTCTGGCTATTCAAGGTCTTTTCTCGTTCCATATAAATTTTAGGAT
This sequence comes from Meles meles, assembly GCF_922984935.1. NCBI lineage: Eukaryota > Metazoa > Chordata > Mammalia > Carnivora > Mustelidae > Meles > Meles meles. Next base: position 66,399,859 of record NC_060068.1, read on the forward strand.
TATTTGTTCCATTTCTTTGAAAGAAATGGCTGGTATTTTGATAGGGATTGCATTAAATGTGTAGATTGCTTTAGGTAGCATAGACATTTTCACAATATTTGTTCTTCCAATCCATGAGCATGGAAAGTTTTTCTATTTCTTTGGTCTTTCTCAATTTCTTTCATGAGTACTTTATAGTGTTCTGAGTACAAGTTCTTTGCCTCTTTGGTTAGGTTTATTCCTAGGTATCTTGGTTTGGGTGCAATTGTAAATGGGATAGACTCCTTAATTTCTCTTTGTTCTGTCTTGTTGTTGGTGTATAGAAATGCAACTGATTTCTGTGCATTGATTTAATGTCCTGACACTTTATTGAATTCCTGTATGAGTTGTAGAAGTTTTAGAGTGGAGTCTTTGGGGTTTTCCACATAAAGTATCTTATCATCTGCAGAGTGAGAGTTTGACTTCTTCTTTGCCAATTTGGATGCCTTTAATTTCTTTTTGTTGTCTGATTGCTGAGGCTAGGACTTCTAGTACTATGTTGAATAGAAGTGGTGATAATGGATATCCTTGCCGTGTTCCTGACCTTAAGGGGAAAACTCTCAGTTTTTCCCCATTGAGAATGGTATTAGCTGTGCGTTTTTCGTAGATGGCTTTGATGGTATTGAGGTATGCACCCTCTATCTCTACACTTTGAAGAGTTTTGGTCATGAAAGGATGCTGTACTTTGTCAAATGCTTTTTTAGCATCTATTGCGAGTATCATATGGTTCTTGTTCTTTCTTTTATTACTGTATTGTATCACATTGATTGATTCTTGGATGTTGAACCAACCTTGCAGCCCAGGAATAAATCCCACTTGGTCGTGGTGAATAAGAATTTTGGTGAGAATTTTCGCATCTGTGTTCATGAAGATTTTGGTCTGTAATTCTCCTTTTTGATGGGGTCTTTGTCTGGTTTTGGGATCAAGGTAATGCTGGCCTCATAAAATGAGTTTGGAAGTTTTCCTTCCATTTCTAGGAACAGTTTCAGGAGAATAGATATTAATTCTTCCTTAAATGTTTGGTAGAATCCCTGGGCTCATGTTTTTTGGGAGATTTTTTATGACTGCTTCAATCTCCTTACTGGTTATGGTTTTCTGTTTCTTCCTGGTTCAGTTTTGGTAGTTTTGGTAATTTATATGTCTCTAGGAATGCATCCATTTCTTCCAGATTGTGAAATTTGCTGACATATAGTTGCTCATATTATGTTCTTATAATTGTTTGTATTTCTTTGGTGTTGGTTGTGGTCTCTCCTCTTTCATTCATGATTTTACTAATTTGGGTCCTTTCACTTTTCTTTTTGATAAGCCTGGCCAGGGGTTTATCAATCTTATTAATTCTTTCAAAGAACCAGCTCCTGGTTTCGTTGATTTGTTCTACTGTATTTTGGTTTCTATTTCATGGACTTCTGCTCTGATCTTTATGATTTCTCTTTTCCTGCTGGGTTTAGGCTTTCTTTTCTGTTTTTTCTCCAGCTCCTTTAGGTGTAGGGCTAGGTTGTGTACTTGAGACCTTTCTTGTTTCTTGAGAAAGGCTTGTATCACTATATACTTTCCTCTCAGGACTGCCTTTGCTGTGTCCCAGAGATTTTGAACAGTTGTGTTTTCATTTTCATTTGTTTCCATGACTTTAAAAATCTTCTTTAATTTCTTGGTTGACCCATTCATTCTTTAGTAGGATGCTCTTTAGCTTCCATGTATTTGAGTTCTTTCCAACATTCTTCTTGTGATTAAGTTCTAGCTTCAGAGCATTGTGGTCTGAAAATGTGCAGGGAATGATCCCAAACTTTGGTACTGATTGAGACCTGCTTTTGTGACCCAGGATGTGATCTATTCTGGAGAATGTTCCATGTGCACTAGAGAATGTGTATTCTATTGCTTTGGGATGGAGTGTTCTGAATATATCTGTGATGTCCATCTGGTCCAGTGTGTCATTTAAAACCTTTATTTCCTTGTGGATCTTTTGCTTGGATGATCTTTCCATACAAGGACTGTTTTTTATTTTTATTTTTAACATATTGAATGAAGGTCTACTATGTACCAATATTTTTAAAAGGATTTTTAAAGGAAGATTTTATTTATTTATTTGTCAAATAGAAAGAGAAATCACAAGCAGTGTGAGTGGGAGGCAGAGGGAGAGAGAGAAGGAGACTCCCTCCTGAACAGGGAGACTGATGTGGGCTCCATCCCTGGACTCTGGGATCATGACCTGAGCCGAAGGCAACTGCTTAACTGACTGAGCCACCCACACCCAAGCACCCCTCTATGGACTAATATTTTGAATTCTTAATATACTCATTGGGTAAATGAATCTACATAGTGAATTCCCTGATTGCTTCTTTATTTTTTCAGGACCTGGCATAATTTTTGGACATAGTAGATACTTAATCTTTATGAATACTTCAATAAACTAAACAGAATTTGACTACGTGGTAGGTGTAGGCAACTTGAAGAATCTGTGTAGATTCTATTTCATCTTTAAGAAGAAAAATGAACTGGCATCAGAAAATAAGTGACAGACCTTCCTTTGACCATCATTCAGTTTCTTGGAGATATTTCAATGAGAGGGCAGTCACTAGAAGGAGCCTCTAGGCCCCACTCTGGGATATCCCAAACTGTCACTTTTTGAAGACTGCCTCTAAGTCATATTGAGATTAACTTACTGTTTTTTTTCCGCCCAGGGAAAAATTAACCAAATTTTCATTCAAAGTTATGTTTTCTATTATATGAAAAGCGTTGTCAATGAGACATTCAAGGTCAGGGTTTATATCTGGCTTTATCTTCCTTTAAAAATGAATTTAATGACTTCATTAAAATCTAGGGATATATAAAAGGCAGCAATGCTATCACTCAGTTAACAGAGATTTACTTATCAGAATTTCAAACAAGGAATTCATCAAGACACAAATTCTTTCCAAAGAATAGAACTGTCCTGTATTCAAAGAACATGAGGGGCCATATCTCCTGTCGTGCCCTTGATAACAATTCTGTAAATGTATTTGAGTATATGGCTAAAAGAAGGCTGCTTTCTTTCTCATTTAGCTCAAGGTATAGGAATTAGCCAAGAGAAGACAGACTTAAGGATTTTTTCTTCTTTAGAGAGAGCCAGTGTGTTCAGAGCATCCTGGCATGTCTATTCTGAATCAAGTTTCCATATTCCCAAGTTAACCAATCTAGATGTCCTTAAGGCTGTTTATGCTTCTAGGTCCTTATGGCTGAGAACTGGCTTTTGAGTAGAGTCAGCTCCCACAGTGGCTCAAGACCCAAGGCAATTCAAGAGAAAAAAACAGAGACAAGTACAAGGAGACAGTAACTAAGACTTTGATAGATAGCCACTGACAGAAAAAGAACACAAACACACACACACATGCAGAGACAATGCACACACACCACTTATGAAGAGATTGAGACATACTATGGCAGGGATCTTTTTTTTTCACCTTTAATAAAGAGCTAAGGTCTTTATTACTTTCTTAATTTTTAAAATTGTTTAGATATTCATTGTTTTTTAAAATTTACTTTACTTTTATTTTTTTCTCAGTGTTCCAAAATTCATTGTTTATGCACCACACCCAGTGCCATGCAATACGTGCCTTCCATAATACCCACTACCAGGCTCACCCAACCCTCTACCCCTCTCCCCTCCAAAACCCTCAGTTTGTTTTTCAGAGTCCACAGTCTCTCATGGTTTGTCTCCCCCTCCAATTCCCCCAAGTCATATCTCCTCTTCATCGCCCAATGTCCTCTGTGTTATTCCTTATGCTCCACAAGTAAGTGAAACCATATGATAATTGACTCTCTCTGCTTGACTTGTTTCACTCAGCATAATCTCTTCCAGTCCCGTTGGGTATTCATTCTTTCTGATGGAGGCATAATACTCCATTGTATACATGGACTGAATCTTCTTTATCCATTTGTCTGTTGAAGGGCATCTTGGCTCCTTCTACAATTTGGTGACTGTGGCCATTGCTGCTATGAACATAGGGGTACAGATGGCCCTTCTTTTCACTACATATGTATCTTTGGGGTAAATAGCCAGTAGTACAATTGCAGGGTCATAGGGTAGCTCTATTTTTAATTTCTTAAGGAATCTCCACACTGTTTCCAAAGTGGCTACACAACTTGCATTCCCACCAACAGTGTAAGAAGTTTCCCTTTTTTCCTCATTCTTCCTAACACTTGTTGTTTACTGTCTTGTCGATTTTGGCCATTCTAACTGGTGTAAGGTGGTATCTCAATGTGGTTTTGATTTGAATCTCCCTGATGGCTAATGATGATGAACATTTTTTCATGCGTCTGTTGGCCATTTGTATGTCTTTTTTGGAGAAGTGTCTGTTCATGTCTTCTACCCATTTTTTGACATTCTTATTTGTTTTGTGTGTGCTGAGTTTGAGGAGTTCTTTATAGATCTTGGATAGCCCTTTGTCTGTACTGTATTTGTGAATATCTTCTCCCATTCTGTGGGTTGCCTCTTTGTTTTGTTGACTGTTTCCTTTGCTGTGCAGAAGCTTTTGATCTTGATGAAGTCCCAAAAGTTCATTTTCACTTTTGTTTCCTTTGCCTTGGGAGACATGTTTTGAAAGAATATGCTGTGGCTGATGTCAAAGAGGTTACTGCCTATGCTCTCCTCTAGGATTTTGATAGATTCCTGCGTCATGTTGAGGTCTTTTATCCATTTCGAGTTTATCTTTGTGTATGGTGTAAGAGAATGGTCAAGTTTCATTCTTCTATACATAGCTGTCCAATTTTCCCAGCACCATTTATTGAAGAGACTGTCTTTTCCACTGTATATTTTTCCTGTTTTGTTGAAGAGTATTTGACCATAGAGTTGAGAGTCCAGATATGGGCTCTCTACTTGTTCCACTGGTCTATGTTTCTGTTTTTGTGTCAGTACCATGCTGTCTTGGTGATCACAGCTTTGTAGTAAAGCTTGAAATTAGGCAACGGGATGCCCCCAGTTTTGTTTTTCTTTTTCAACATTTCCTTAAGCAATTTGGGGTCTCTTCTGGTTCCATACAAATTTTAGGATTGTTTGTTTCAGCTCTTTGAAAAATGCTGGTGGAATTTTGATCAGGATGGTATTGAAAGTATAGATTGCTCTACACAGTAAACACATTTTAATAATGTTTATTCTCCTGATCCATGAGCGTGGAATGCTCTTCCATCTTTTTGTGTCTTCTTCAGTTTCTTTTATGAGTGTTCTGTAGTTCCTCGAGTACAGGTCCTTTACCTCTTTGGTTAGGTTTATTCCCAGTTATCTTATGGTTCTTGGTGCTATAATAAATGGATTTGATTCTCTAATTTCCCTATCCATATTTACATTGCTAGTGTTTAAGAAAGAAACTGATTTTTGTACATTGATTTTGTATCCTGCCACATTACTGAATTGCTGTAGGGGTTCTAGTAGTTTGGGGGTGGAGTCTTTTAGGTTTTCCATATAAAGTATCATGTCATCTGTGAAGAGAGAGAGTTTGACTTCTTCTTTGCCAGTGTGAATATATTTTATTTCTTTTTGTTGTCTGATTGCTGTTCCTAGGACTTCTAGTAGGATGTTGAACAAGAGTGGTGAGAGTGGGCATCCTTGTCGTGTTCCTGATCTCAAAGGGAAGGCTGTCAGCTTTTCCCTGTTGAGGATGATATTTGCTGTGGGATTTTCATAGATGGATTTTATGAAGTTGAGGAATGTTCCCTCTATCCTTCTACTTTGATGCTTTTTAATCAGGAACGGATGCTGTATCTCGTCAAATGCTTTCTCTGCATCAACTGAGAGGACCATAGGGTCTTCAGAGAAAAAAATGGCATGACTCAAATAAAACTATTTTGACTCAAAGAATCTATAGTTCTGTCAAGTTGGCCTTCTTTTTGCCATACTTGTCTTTACCTCAAGACCTTTGCACCAACTATTCTTTTTTTTTTTTTTTAAGATTTTATTTATTTATTTGACAGAGAGAGATCACAAGTAGGCAGAGAGGCAGGCAGAGAGAGAGGAGGAAGCAGGCTCCCTGCAGAGCAGAGAGCCCGATGCGGGGCTCGATCCCAGGACCCTGAGATCATGACCTGAGCCGAAGGCAGAGGCTTAATCCACTGAGCCACCCAGGCGCCCCGTGCACCAACTATTCTGCTACTTGAAATGCTTTTCCTCTATTTTCACACGACTGACTTCTTATCATCATTTGTAACTTTCAACATAAATATCAACTTCCTCAAAGAGGCTTTTCCTGACCACTGTAAAAAAAAAAAAAAAAAAAAAAAAAAAGCAGCTCATTACTTACCTGGCAGCACCCTATTTTAATTCTTTGCATTGCATTATACTCATTAGTATCTAATATTTCTTATTGTTTACCTTTAAAATGTGTTTTTTTAAAGTTTACATAAATGATACCAATGAGTTTTTTTTTAAGATTTTATTTATTTATTTGACAGACAGAGATCACAAGTAGGCAGAGAAGCAAGCAGAGAGAGAGAGAGGGGGAAGCAGGCTCCCTGCTGAGCAGAGAGCCTGATGTGGGGCTCGATCCCAGGACCCTGGGATCATGACCTGAGCCAAAGGCAGAGGCTTTAACCCACTGAGCCACCCAGGCGCCCCTAAGAAATGTGTTTTTAAATCTTCTCCCTTACCTTGGTGTAACATAAGATCCTAGGAGTACAGGTTTTTGCTTGTTCTCTTTATACCCCCTGGTTGGCACATAATACATATCCAATTCACACAGTGGATGACTTTTTCATCACCAGAACTTAAAAAATTCCTTGGATTGAAACTGATGTTTAATAAAGAGTTGTTTAACTGAGTTTGAAGACTTATAGTAATGGGAGGGATTCTAATAAACTATTTCTCTTTAACTCTCACAATTTTCTTTCACATTGTCCTTCCATTTGTTAATTTGGTATGAAATGGCCTTGATTTTTTGTCTTAGCTATTAAAAAAATCAAAATGATTCATACAAGTTTTAGGGTGTTTTAACATTAAAGTTTGATTTAAAGGCTGACATGATTTTTTACATATCTCACAATTGATTGAACAACCAATCAGAAATACACAGAAGGGTCACATTGATAAGATTCCTTTACTTACGATTTTTTTTTTTTTTTTTACTTACGATTTTATACGTCCAGATTTTTAGATGAGGAATATAATATTTAGATTAAAAGTATCATGGCATTACTTTTATTTTGCTGTCTTGCATATTGCTTTTCTCATTAGTGTTGTCACTTGTGCGCTTTACCTCTATTGAATAACCAATGACTGTGGAATGCCACTAACATTTAATACAGAGTTTAGTTATCATGGGTTTGTGATGATAAACAGGATCAATAACAAACAACCAACTTATTCTCATCTTAAGCAGAGTTATAATTGTCAAATATTTATCTGTTTTGCAAATCTAGTAGTCTTCTAAAATAACCTGTTTGACAATCTTCTATGAACATCAAGAGTATGTTATGACACCCGGATCCAAAAGTCTTGAGTAATTTAATTAGATATGCCGACAACACATCTGTACCAATGGATGACAACAGTCGGTGCAGACAGAAGCTAAAGAGATGAAGGGAGCATATTTGGGTAACTAAAACATCATGATCAGACCTGAGATTGAGATCAGCAAACACAAAAATGTTGCTAGTTCCTTAATCCACCACACCAGTATGTTGAAAGAAAACTCTATAATCAACAACTAGCTCCCCCCAAATATACCTCTAGGTCCATCTGCATTCTGCCCACAGCACACAGTGTGTCTGTGACCCGGTCCTCATGGTGTGGTTGTTGTGGGAACATGGTGAAAGACCATGTGAGGTGCACTCCCCCCTCCCTCCCCCCCACTGCATCCCGGCTCCTACTGTCCTGCTGGATTTTGCTGACATTAAACAAAATCTGCAGGGTTCAGGAAGGTTGGGCAGACACATCAGAGGGAAATGTGCAACAATGTGGAGCGTCTCTGCTTGGCCTGTTGGGTTTGACATGCCAAAATAGCCCAGAAGGAATAGCAGAGCCTTTGAAGTAGCTGAGATGCTTCCCTGATGTCACTTCTCTGAGTTTTAGATCAATGCCTGGAAGATGAATCAGAACATGTGAGGAGAGTCACTGAGGGGAAATATGTTGGAAAGGTTGTAGGAGTGAAGCACCCAAGCCCGGAGAAAATGTGGGGTGAGACGAGCAAGCAGGAAAAAACAAAGGGCTGAGTCATTGGAGGCCTAATTGACAATGGCACAGCTGTGACAACAATTTGCCGGCGGCCTGACCTATTTGATGAAAGGGCCTCTGCTTTCCTTGGAACCTCAGAGTTGCAGTGGTTCATAGGAATGCACCACTCCTGTTTCCAGCTGGCTCAGCCTCATAAATACCTAAGCTCACAAGATGACATTTTTAATGCTCTGCAACTGCTATGCTGCGTTTATATTTATTGCAATTCCTCATATCCATTAGTGCATCTATCATTGATAAGTTTGTCACTGCTTTAGGAACACAGTCCATCATGCTGCATCAATTTTACTTTACAAGCTATTAATGTACTATAATGCAGCTTCTAATAGCATGGGGATATATTTGATTAGGAAGGTGCCAGAGTCAGTCAGATTGAACTGGGAATTGCAAGAGGACCCCAAATCTGTATTTGTTTATGGTAAAGATGAACAGCCTCGGTGCACAGTGACTGTGTTAATAGAACAGGTGTATCCTCTTCATTTTCTCAAACAGGCACTAAAAAGAATGAATTTAAGCAATCTATTTTGACTCACAACAGACTTACGATATTTTGTTGACACTTGACATGTTTATTCTTTTAGCAAAATTATAATCATGTTTTACTATTTCCCACATGCAATTGGCAGCTTTATTCAAGAGACAGCGATGGCGTATGAGTCCGGAAGATAGGACCAACTATGGGTTTCTGAAATGAGGTAAATAAACATATTAAAATCTTAGCAAATAAAGCACAGCTTTTTAATACATGACTTGAGATATTTCTGGATGCTGTAATAATTTTTGTTAAACATAAACGAAACAAAAGGTACCTATAACAAATGTTTGAAATTGTATAGAAGCTAACAATGCACACGAATATGGACTATACCATTTCACTCTACAGTTAGAATCTGGCAAATCACCGTTGGTGTCCACGGACTCCAGAGATGAACTAGGTCAGTGCAGTCTGAGCTATTTTAACATTTCTGGCTGCGATAAAATGCTTGAGCCACAGTTTAAATCTTATTGTACCAATTTCAAATTATAAAGGAAGACCTATTATTATGCAATTAAAAATCCTGTTTGTGACGTATTATCAAACCCACCTGTGAAAACTTTTTTAGATGGTTAAACACGGTAGACAGGTATGCACTTGAATCCTTACTGAGTTACTTTTCAAATGTGTAGAATCAGGCAATATGATAATGTCTTCAAGCTTCAGTCTTCTGTATGTTTACTGAAGATAATAAGACCCAATGCATAGATTGCTCTTAGAATTGAACGAAATGCTGGGTGTGGGACTTTCACACAAGGTAATATGTGGCTTCTGGAAAGATTTAGATGACCCTGGATGTGATTTGACAAAATGATTGCCAAGCACTAGATTTAAAACATCTAAGCTCAGACTATCATACCTACTAAATAAAAACACATAATACACATGCACAGAAAATTTTTGGTGGGACATACAAAACATGGATAGCTGTAATAAGGTAAGATAGGAGAATAAGATTGGCTTTTCATAGCATGCCTTTTTATATTTGATGTCTTACTATTTTTTCATATTAGTTTTATGATAAAATCCACAATTTAGCTTTTTTAAAGATGTAATTCTTTAAAAAGAGTAACACAGGGACGCCTGAGTGGCTCAGTGGGTTAAGCCTCTGCCTTGGGCTCAGGTCATGGTCTCAGGGTCGGGGAATGGAGCCCCGCATCTGGCTCTTTGCTCCATGGGGAGCCTTACTTCCCCCTCTCTCTCTGCCTGCCTCTCTGACTACTTGTGATCTCTGTCAAATAAAATCTTAAAAAAAAAAAAAAAAAGAGTAACACATTTTCTGGCACATCATGATAGCTCCGTAGATGCGGGCTCTTTTCGTAAGGGGGATTATAAATGCTCCTTTCCCCCATGAAATGCGACAGACATCTTTGCTGCTACTTAATGTAACGTTTGCCTCCTAGTTTAAATGAGAGGAAGTTGTATGGGGACAGATGGATTTCCAAAGCCCGTGGGATAAGTGTCTCTAAGTGTGGGTGCATCGGGAGGCACCAACAGTATGAGGGGCTGCTTAAAAAGACTGATAGCAATTTGCGGGTGTCTTCGTGAACACAGAGCGGGCCGGAGGAGGACGGCGGCAGTGCCTGTGTACTCTCAGCTGTCACAGCTCTGGAAACGGGTCCTGTTTGGGTTTCCTATCTTATACAAGAGATGTGACAAATTGCCGTGTGTGCGGAGGAGGGTGACCAGGGTGGCACTGGGAGCAAAGTCCATATCCACAGGGATAGCAGAAGGACCCGAGGACGCGGGGAGCTAAGGCAAGGGGCCCTCCTAGTGACAGTTCCAGCGTTGCCACACAGTAGAGGGATTCAACTTAATCTGTGTTAGTTCCTGAGGGCAGAACTGGGACCACTGAGTAGAAGTTAAAAAAAGACATATTTCGGCTTACAGCCGCAGCTAAAACCCAGCATGTCATGATTTATTGCAGCAAATGCTACCCTAGGCAAGGATAGACTTTTCTGTTAAATTCTGAAGATAAAATGTACCAAAGCATCTGGATTCTCACAGGATAATGTCCCAAATTTAAACTAAATAAATAATCCCTGCAGATACAGTGTTACAAAGGTTAGATACATCCAGCCGGTGAACTCTGTGTCCGCTGCAGCGCCCCCTGCCGTTGGAGTCTCTGGCTCATTGCCGCCCCCACCTGCATTCACAGCCAGTCATGTGTGATTCCGCCTCTTCAGTGCCTTTACCCCATCCCTTCATTCTGGTATCACAACTTGGGGAGTTCAATACCGGGCATCCCTGCCCCCTGACGCTGGGCCCATCGCTTTGCTTCCGAATCCACTCCCCCACCCCTTTTCATCCTCTGTGCCCTCATAAGATGTTTCTTCTCATTGAAATGTAAACTCTTTTTTTAAAAATATTTTATTTATTTGATAGAGAGATATCACAAGTAGGCAGAGAGGCAGGCAGAGAGAGAGGGAAGAAGCAGGCTCCCTGCTGAGCAGAGAGCCCAATGTGGGGCTCGATCCCAGGACCCTGAGATCATGACCTGAGCCGAAGGCAGAGGCTTTAACCTACTGAGCCACCCAGGCGCCCCGAAATGTAAACTCTTTAAGGGTCTAAGTGCAATGTATATTTGCATCCTAGAGTAGAGTAAACCTCCCTAAATTGAATCACATCCCTTTGTGAATAGTAAAGGGGGCAATTGCAGATTTAAATATAGATTTAAATCTTTATTAGAAAACCATTCATTACCTCTTTCTGACCCTTACAGCCAGGGATCATCTATCTATGAAGGTCCTCAGCAACAAGAAAATATGAAACACACAACAAGATGAGGATATTTATTTATTTATTTATTTAGAGAGGGACCTGTGGGCAAGTGGGGGGAGGGTCAGATGGAGAAGGAGATGATCGCAAGCCGAATCCCCAGTGAGCTGACATGGGGCTCGATCTCAACACCCCAAGATCATGACCTGAGTCAAAATCAAGAGTCTGATGCTTAAGGGACTCAGCCACCCAGGCACCCTGAGAAGAGGACTTTAAGATAATGCATGTGTAAACCTGTGTCACTCATTAAGGAAACCTATAATAAGCATGTATATTATTATTTAAAGTTTCTAGGATTGGGTTAAGGATTTTTTTTTTTGATTTATCTGTGCATAATATTTCAAATATTTTACAATCATAGCTGCAAATGGACTGAACAGTGCTGTCTATAATGCTGGCATGGAGTTTGGAGTCCCCTTCTATGCTAGACAGTAACTCCCTGACTGTAGGGAGCTCATTATCAGTCCCCGAAGTACAAGGAGCAGAGGCTAATCTCAGGAAGGCACAAGGATATATTACTTAGCTTATGTTGGGTAGCCAAACAATTTCCCTATGAGTGAGTCTTGTAGAAATGGGTGTGTCACTCATTCATTCAGGCTAGTGGAATCTTCCAGATGTTAAGCCTTGTCAAGAGGCATTCTCATTTTTCTCTCTGGTCTCCTATACCCTGTTCAAAAGTATATATGAAAGTTTTAAATTGCTAATGCAGGTTTCATAAGCATCCTACCTAGAATGAGGAAGCAGGATAGGATTTTAGCTTATGCATCAAAAAGAGTGGAACCTCTTATTCAGGTTCAAATGTTACAGTAAACTACACCAAATGTTTGCTCTAAATTTCCAAAAATAGAGCTCAAATCTGAAAATCTAGCACATTAAAAATAGCCTGTATCAGAAATACTTTTTAAAGAACTTTCCATTACTATTTATTTAGTAAAAGCATATTCTATACTGATGGGAGGGGAAAGATGTTACTTCTAAAATTTCACAAATCAAATTGTTCTTACAACCTTACCAGAAGTTGTTCTTACATTCATTGGCTCAATTTAATAAACTATTGTTATTGGGATTTGCTCTGTGCCAGGCATAGTCCTAACTGCTACTGGATATACATAGACTAGACAAGTCAGCCTTGATGGGGACTAAAGTCTAGGCTACTGGTATCTCTTCCTATCTTTATCTGAATTTTAATTTTCACAATAATTTGTTTAACTTCTAAAATATCTATCATCATGACATGTGACTCCATAAAGGCAAGAACATTTTCTGTTTATTAGCAAGATAACACCAGCACAGTGATTGCCACATGATAGATGTTGAAAAAATATTTGCTGAATGGATGAATTAGTAGATGACCGAATTATTATATTTCAAAGTGGAGTAATGTAACTATTATGAAAGAAATACCTCCCAGGTCCTGGGAGTCAAAGACAGGCATCTTATATTTTAGGATGGGCCTTAGGTGAATGTATCATTTGAGATCTCCTCTAAAAATTCATATCCCGTGTGCAGAGACTGGATCAGCTTGAGATAACCCCTCTTCATCCCAATACATTCTAAAACTATGGTTTCACATTTCAGTCCCTGAAATGTCCCATCGAGTGGAGGAGAGATCTACAAAAGATGATATTTAATTATTGCCCCAACTTGCACCTACCTGCAGAGCCTGTGCAGTCATCATCAGCGTCCTTCCTAAAACAGGGAGAGGGAGTGAACTTTGCTTGTGTTTATAGATGACAGAGCTGAAGGTATTTCAAGCCATGTGCATGAGTGCAGACCACAAGATCAATGGAGCCCTGCAGAGAGTTCCACAGGCACAGTATGAATGACTTAGTCCTTTCCTCGCCCAGGAGCTGCTGGTGGGCAATCCTTTTGCTGTTAGCATCCCACTTGTGTGTTTACTCTTGGGCAGTGTGACATTATTCCTCTAGTGTGAGCCACCCCATTCTGAATGCTTCATGCCAGCATGCACTCCTGTTGCTACCCAGAAAATGACAGCTTTTCTGCGTTGCCTCTGGTGGTGACTCACAGCATCCCTATCACTTGTGATCAATGGCTTTAGCTCCCCTTTCCTCTGTTTCTTTAACATCTGTCTCTGTTGGTTCTCCTCACACTCTTAGCTCAGCAGTCCTTGGTGGTAATAGGCTTGGCTTTGATGCCAGTTGGCTTGCAGAGTAGGAACTCAGTGCGGGTGACCCCTTCTTGTCATTTGAGGTTACACAGTCATTACTGGCAACATAAACACAAGAGATCCTGAACTAGGATGTGACTTGGAAGTGCCATTCTTGGCAGGGCTGGTTCAGTCAAGAAATTTGGGGTGATTCCATTTGTTAGGAATTAGCAGTTTGGTACCCTGTGTACCAATGCCTTTCTTGAAAGGCTCTCATTAGCCCTGAATTGCCTATAGGTATTCTGAATATATGCTAGTCCTCTGTTGCATTTGCATGATATATTATCTCCTTTGGATGTATGATGAACAGCACCATGCAAACTTCACAAATAATCCATAATTGCCGATTTTCTCTTTCTGGGGATTAACCAGTACATATTGATGGCCAGAGCACCTTAGGAATTCACAACCTAATGATATGGAAGGGCATCTGATGTGTTTTCAAGCGGCACTTCCATGTTCTTTATCATATCTTCTAATACAGTCAACGAAAGGCACACTTCGCCTTCTGGTGTCATTTTGACATCAAACTTAGGGGTCACATTAAATCTAAGTTAGCAAACACAATACCACTGATAGCCAGAGTGTCTAGTAATATTGGCCATGTACATAGATAAATTTCAGCCATATTATACTATTTATTATTTATAAATATGTAAATACATTAAATGTAATATATTAATATGTTATATATAATTTATATACCATTTTGTACAACCTATTTATATATTTGCTTGTGTATTATATATATATATATATACTCTCTTTGTAAAGTAAAAATCTCATTCTCTAATTCCCAGTCACCACTTACTGATAAAGCTATTTTTTTCTTTCTTTTCTTCTTTCTTTCTTTTTTTTTTTAAAGATTTTATTTGTTTATTTGACACAAAGAGAGAAAGAGAGCAAACACAAACAGGGAGAGTGGCAGAGGGAGAAGGAGAAGCAGGCTCCCCGCCAAGCAGGGAGCCTGAGGCGGGGCTTGATCCCAGGACCCTGGGGTCATGACCCAAGCCAAAGGCAGATACTTAACCATCTGAGCCCCCCAGGCGCCCTTGGTTAAAGCTATTTTCAGTCATAATAAGAAACAGGTAAGGATTATTGCTGGAAGATATCCTCTCTTTCCCCTATAAAATGCACTAAAACCCACAGCCTGCTAAATACACACATTAGATATGTTTTTCTCTACCACTCTCCTGCACCTTTTTTCTACTAGTAAACTGAATGCTTTTTTTTTTTTTTTTTTTTTTAAACTGAATGCTTTTAAGAGTGAACAATGTTTGTTTCCAAACATGTTCATGTTTACTGTAGTATTATAATTATTCTATTTAATTTAGTATCTGGATCCTGATGAATTAGGGTAAAAAGGAGAGAGTAGTTGTGGGTCGAAACGAAATGAAATACTTGGGAAAAGTTGTTAAGGGCAAATCATTAAGTCAATATTGCTCAAACCGGGTGATGTACAAAAGTGTTGAACCACTATATTGTACACGTGAAATTAATATAACACTATGTTAATAAGCTGGAATTAAAACAAAAACTTAAAAAGAAACAATATTGCTCAAGAATCAGGTGTAGGTTAAGACAATTATGAGTCCAGAAAAAAGATCTTTAAAATGTGGAAGATTTATATACCCAGAGTGCTTTACATTTGGCTTAAAACTCCATTTCACCTTAAAGAAGTTTAAATGAGAAATCATGAGTATTGTATTTTGACTGTGGCTTGTACAGGAATAGTAGTAGAAACTTCAAGTCACAGATATAAAAACAACTAGAAGTAAATGTATACATTTTTATATTTCAAGTTGAAGGGTTTAAAGTGTCCATCACCGGGGCGCCTGGGTGACTCAGTGGTTTAAGCCTCTGCCTTTGGCTCAGGTCATGATCTCAGGGTCCTGGGATCGAGCCCCACATTGGGCTCTCTGCTCTGCAGGGAGCCTGCTTCCCTTCTCTCTGCCTCTCTGCCTACTTGTAATCTCTCTCTCTCTCTGTCAAAAAAAAAAAAAAAAAAAAGTCTCCATCACCTTTATGATTTCCCACTGGAACAGCTTATTCCTTTAACCAACCATCTCCTGGTTTAACTTCTTTTGGAAAATAGATTTCTCCAGTAGCAAAAACAGACTTTGGCTTGTAGTTTTACCAGAATAATGTTGAGTACAACAGTGAATCCAGTGATGAACTGAACCACAACCGTGGTAAGGAAGGAAGCAGGAAAGCTCTGGAATGCTCAGAAGCAGGAGTTTGATTTGTGACTATCTCACTACATCCCTGCTCACAGGAGCCCTAGCACTTTTCATTCTGTGTCTCTAGATTTTATTTTATTTATTTTTAGTATTTTTTAAATTATTGAAATGTAGTTGAAAATCATGTTCTGTTAGTTTTAAGTGTACAACACAGTGATTCAACAATTCTATACATTACTCAGCACTTGCCATGATAAGAGGAGTCATAATCTAGCTTCAGATTTTATGTTTCAAGTTTCTGGAAAGAAGAAGCCAAATCTGCTACCCCTGAATCACTCACCTTTCGTGAATTAATCATTTATATTCTAGAAGAAGAGGTTGGTTTTATAGTCATGAATCAAGGAACTGTTTTTGGAAAGGGGGACCCATTATGAATCATGCACCTGCCCCCAAGAAGCATGTACTACACCCTTAAAATTGATTAAGGGTTAGAAAAAAATGGGAAGACATTTAGTGGTATATATAACGAAGAGGGGCATTTTTCTCCACCAGAATTCTGGGGAGTTTTTCCCAAATCTTAAAGGGGTTTGAGTACAGGATGACAGTATAATTCCTGAAGACATGAGAGGCAGAGAGGATCACCTATAGGAAAAATGGGGCCGTTGGAGGGCAGGGTAGGGAACAAGGGTCTGGAAGGAGGAAATCAAGGGGAGCAATATTGTGCTGAATGGCTAGGAATGAGAAAGAGAGACAGACAGAGACAGAGAGAAATAGAGATAGAGAGATCTTGGCATCTGTCTTATGTACAGAACACTGAGGATAAAGAAGATCTAAAGGAGATTTCAGAACATTTTTAGGACAAAGCAACCCATCAAAATTTATCATCCTATTTAAAAGAAGACAAAATGCATGTCGATGTTATTTTTAAAGGATTTTTGATTGTTGTTTTGGATAAGCAAAAGCAGGCCACTACAGGGCAGCCATAATTATTTATGCTAAAATATCTAAACTGTAATATACTGACCACAATATTTCAGATTTAGCATTGCATTTAGAAATCATTCCTGTTCTCTACTTAGAAGAGTTGTATTCAAGCACATTTATACCATTCAAAGTAAAATACAGAATTAGAAACTCAGTTTCTAGTCCTTGTTTCTACAGTTAATAGGTCTGCAAACTAGTATATCTAAGCCTCATTTTTGTTACTCATAAAATGTGGCTGATGAATATGAGTAGCAAATCGGCTGACATGTGCAAACGTGTGCACTACAAAAACAAGATATTATTCTAGCATGAGATTGTCAATTGCTTATTAACCATATAGTCTTATTCATTATAAAACTTAGAATTCTAGAAAGGTAGAGATAGAATAAAACAAATGTTAATAAATATTATTGGTAAGGGGATAGTATCCTTTCCATACCTTTTACTCACTTCCCCTTTATTATTTCTTCTGGATGAACACAAAGATCACTCTTCTTTCTCTTCTCTAACTTCCTCAACACATTTAGATCTCTAGTTTCTCCTGCACACCTCCAGGTCAGATACAGCCTTCCTAGTTCTCTTCCCACACAGCCCTGAAATGAATGTATGGTGTCCTTTTCTTCTTAGGGTTTTATTGCTAAGAAATACCTGGAAATAAACACAAAGAACAAAATAACACATTACAGAAGTTACCAATTCTCAAGATACATAAGTATATTTTCAGCATATTTGGCCCTTTGTCTGTATGGAGGTGAGTATGTGTCTAGCCTGTCAAAATTTCTCATTAGCTTTTAACTTTAGAAGATCTTGGGGGTGTTATTATACCCTTGGTATTTTATTTATCTCTGGGTAGGGCTTCTAAGATCTTGCTAAAAGTTTTCCAGTTCTTGAAGAGAAGAACTGGATTTGAGTAACCTCCTGTTCGCTCTCCTGTCCTTGTCCCCACACCCTTTTTGTCTATGGCGTGAAACCGTCTCATTATGGAAGACGATGTGAGAATCCTTTTAGGACAAAACTGCCACATCCCAGTGTGCTCAGCGTTGAGCAGATCCTTTGTAAATTAAGGAAACTCCTGACAAGTGCCTGCAATTTTAATATCCCTTTGTTTCTTGCAGAAAAAAAAAAATCACCTTAGGTCATTTTCGACAGATATAATTTGGGTCTCCTGTATGTGCTGGATGAAAAGGGACATGTATGAATTAGTTTTTACTGCACTCTATATTGCAAAAAGATTATAGCTTTCCATAAACTTAACTCATAAAATGACATTCAATACAAGTTATTTCTTTCCAGAGAGATTCCCATGGAATGCCTCTAGTTTTAAAATAGTACTCATTGTTTATTGAACTAACTTAAAAGAAATCAAAAGTGATTATGCTTATGTTTTCTTAAAGAAGAAAAAAGTTAGATTTTAATCTATTCATGTTCCCTCTGTGAGAGTATGTTCCAACTGAGAAATGGGACAAAACAGGAAATACTTTATGATTTTTTATGTGAAGGGGGACTATAACCATCACTTCTGTTTAGTTTATAATTTTTCAAGTGTTGCCAGCCTTTCATCCCCTCCTGATGGGGCACTTCTTAACTTTCATCATATACAGTTATACAAATGGATATTAACAGGGGGAAAATTACATGAATTATTTAGGAAAGCCAAATGCTTTAAGCATTACTGTGAAAAGAAATAATTCAGCATTATCCTTATCATCCTTTGAGTATAAAAAGCCAATATCAATATTTACTTACTCTGGGAAAAAATGAAATATATCCTTATGCCAAAGTTATTGAAAAAACTTTTATACATACATAATATATATTATGCTATATATATATATATATATATATATATATATAGTATATATAGTATATACTACATATTGTGAGTAAGGTACATATTTTTCTAAAAATATTGGTTCCCTGAATGTTGTATCTGTGAGTGGTATTTAAAGGCCATTTATTAAATTCTACCATGTAATTTCTTTTGCATAACATAAATCATTCCAACCACAATCATTAAAGTGCTTTTAAACAGTAAAGTTCTGTATCAGTAGGCTGTATTACTATTATCACTTCTGTGGTTTATTTACACCCCTCTACACTGCTTTCTGCATTTTATGTATTCTTTTATTTGTGAAAATCATTGACAGCACAATGAACTTTCCAAATACTGGAAACTGTGCTGTTCAGAAGCAATCTAAGGGAATCATTTAGAATTTTTGAATAATAAGAAATGAAATCCATCTCTATTTGTGCATGTTCCTAGTGTGTTATGAATGCAATGTGATCTTGGTATTTGTTTATCAAAGGAATGTACGAAATATTGTAGAAAAGGCCATGGGGCATAGTGAACTCTATTTTATTATTTCACTGTCCTTTGACTATTAATTCCAAATTCCTCTCTCTTCTGTTGGTCTTAATGAAATTGAACAATGAGATAAAAAGTCTTCAGTCTAGTGTTCAGCAAAAAGTGGTAGAATGTCAACATGAATGAGACTTCATTTGGTAGCCGATTTTGCAGTTAATGAATAGTCTGCATGTTGATGTTTTCAGGTCTTATTAAGAAAGCCTAATTCAATGAACAATTTTCTTACTCAATGATTATTTTCTTGTGTACTCTTCTCATTCAAGTTAATTAGGTAGATATTGATTGAATTCCTATATATACTTCTGAGGTGGTCCTTTACAATGACTGTGTCCAGTCTTGTCTTCTCTTCTTGTATTCTGTTCTTATAATACTCTGCTCGAGATTCAGAGTCCTAGTAGAGAGAATCCAGTTGGCCAGACTTAACTGAAGAGCTATAATAAGGTGGTGAGAGCATAGTTTTGGCAGGAGAATCCAATGCTGCTTTTACCTCTTCGAGGTAAGATAAACACCTGAATTTATGTTCTTAAGACTGCACTCACTGGGGGGAAGTTTCCACCCGAAAGTAATATGGAGTGTGGTCAAAAAAGGGGGTTAGATCATGATCCCTATAGTCAAGAGCCTCCGTGGAGGTGGATAATAAGCAGAACCTTAAAGTGTGGGTTTCACATAGACAGAAAAGAAGCCAAAAGCATTTCAAGAATGAATCCATTTGAATTACTAATATCCAATCATTCCTTTTCTTATAATCTGTTGAAAGAGATAGCCATGCATCAAACAGTGAATTACAGAGACAGTAACATCACAAGCTATGAAGAATGTTTGGGTCCTCTAAGTTAGCGGGTTTGTAACATGAGTCTTGATAAGGGTTCCTCGTGTACTTTATCTTTGACTGAATTTCACTTGGTCATTACTAGCTTTATTGTGAAATACTAACATATGTACAACTTTTCACCTTCCTCGCAGGGGAATTAAGACTACTGTGAGTTTTATTAATGACTCTGATGCCCTCAGAGGGAGGTTCAAAGTATTGCAAATAGGAGATGTGAGAAAATGGTTTTCCCCAGTTGTTTCTCAGCTCTAGTTTCACTTGTGCCTTTGACTTGTTATGTGACCTCGAGCAAGCATGTTAGATACTCCGGGTCTTCAGATCCACATGTGAATGTGTAATATTTATATCATTTATTATTTGATAGATATTGACTATAATAGATTATAAATTATTTAGAGAATTATGTATTTTGCCAATTACATTTCTTCCACTATGAGAAATAAATGCATTCTGGGAATTAAAAACCACAACAATTTGAGAGTTCTGTGCCATTTTAGGGAAAAAAATTAACCAAACAGTTCCATATGAAGTATTGCGTGCATAGTACAAGAATGACATTGAAGCTTTACTGTCCCCCCAAAATAGCTTTCAATGAGCTTTTAGAACGACAATTATATTCTTAGATATTTATGGAATGCCTGGGTGGCTCAGTTGGTTAAGTATCTGCCTTTGGCTCAGGTCATGTAATCCAGGGTCCTGGGATCAAACCCCACATTGGGCTTCTTGCTCAGAGGGGATCTTGCTTCTTCCTCTACCTGCTACTCGCCCTGCTTGTGTGCGCTCTCTCTCTCTCTCTCTGCCACAAATAAATAAATAAGATCTTAAAAAAAAAAAAAAAGAAATTTGTGTAAGTGCTATTACAACTTATCCTGGCATTTGGTAGGCCAATGAAAAGATAACTCGTTTTCCATCATTGACAATATCAGATTTCCTAGTTTAAAAAAAAAATAGTGAGAACAAATGAATAGTTCTTTCTCATTTTCTGCCCCAGGGAAGCAATGATGTGTACTTTAAACTAGCAGATAATGTGAGCAATGCTTATGTGACCAGCTTGGCAAACCTCCTTTTAAGTGTGTTTTAATTCAGGTATTTCCGATTTGGGGGGAAATGATTAGTTAAAACCAGCCTTACATAAGTTGGATCAAGAGCAAGTTATTGGTTATATGATATGACTTGACAGGGGAAAATCCAAAAGTATCTTACTGTCCAGAATACCTGAAAATCTCACCAAACTTATTGAAAGACCTGGTTAAGAATTAAAACTTTATCTTTGAAAACCAGAGAATTAATTCACTAAGGTCCGGAAACATGTATGTTTTCTTCTTCCTATATTCAGTTCCATCTTCCTCTGCTCCTCCCTAAAGAGCCTCCTTCATTCTTTCCCGAATATTCCTGTATCCACTTGACTTCCATTTCTTCCTATTCTGGAATTGGCAACCCCCCCTTCTCTCTATTTGCTCTAATTCTATATTAGCCTTTAATAGTTATATTAAGCTTTTATAGCTTAAGTTCTGTCTTCCATAAAACCTTCATTACTAACTCAAGTTGAAAGGCACTGTCCTTCTGAACACATGTGAGGTTTGTGGTCTGTATGGATTCCTTCATTTTTAATCATTTGGTTTTGCCATGTGACATCTGATCCATATATGTTTATTTTTTTAATTATTCTTTTTCCTTTTTTTTCTTTACTACCCACCCATTTTTCTTGTTAAATTTTTTCTTCACACACCATTGAGAAGGATCCTTCTAAATACCACTCACATGTTTAAAATCCATTGTACAACCGATTATGTCAAATTCCTTACCTTGACTTATGAAGCCACATGGGTCTTCCAAATCACACAATACACTGAGCTCTTTCTTCAGGGCCATTGTCAATACTATCTTTTCTGCCAAGAATTCTTTCTGCCTATCTTTTTTTTTTTTTTTTTAAATGTGATTAACTACTTCTCATACTTTGGTGTTTTATCTATGTATTAACTTCCTTTATAGTCTTGCTCTATGTAATCAAAGCATGATTGTCTCTGGGTTCTCCTTTATTTTAAAGTCATACTCCTTCCTTTCATCTCTATACTGATATTTCCATTTGTCTCTCATAATTTACTCTTCACCATTCTCCACCACCCTCTGCCCTGGAGACTTGCTTTGTGATTTGCATCAGTGGTCTTCCTGCTCTCTGGATTTGGCCAATGAGAGCTGAAACTCAGATAGTAGGGTGTGTATTCCCTTGGCTTCCCCTTTTCCAAGCTATCCAGTGTTGGTTGTTTCTTTTAAAGTAGATAATGCATATTTCCATTTTTAAAGAAGAAACAACTCAGAATAGTTAAGAGATTTACACAATTACACAGCTACAAGTGTTAGTTTCAGGATTTAAATTTAAGCATTTTCTCTCCATCACTCTGCCTCATTTAATAATCGAAACAGTCCTCTTGCCCAATTTTTATTTCTCAGTCCACTTGAAATCACTAGTCTAAGTTTCGTTTCTCCATCTCTTTGCCTCTAAAATCACTGTCTCTTTGATTTACACTCACAACAGGGAATTGGGGGAAAAGTCCTCATAGTATTTATACCCATCTGTGCTGACCTGCAGAATACCTGCAGAATTCATCAAATGTGTTTAAAATCATCTAGACCTATAACAGATAACCAAGAGTGATTAAATTGAAAAACACACACACACACACACACACACACACACACACACAAAACAAAAAAACAAGACTAATTACTTTGAAATACATCCTGAGGACAAGTATAGTAATAGATTACTTTTGAGAATTACTGGAACTTAATTTTTAGATTAAGTAAAAAAATGCTTGAGATTTTACAGTATTGAGCTCCATATATTGTCTACCACAACGATGCTAATCAAACTTGGAATGACAGAAGATTTTTGAAATCATCATGTGAGAAACCCTTTGGAATTTCTATATGAGGTTTTGTTAACTGGAAAAAGTTTGCTACTTGGATTTGATTGAGAGAAGAAATTCAAAAGCTAGTATGTAAACTCGGGCAGAATGAAAAATTCTTACAGGTTTTACTTATTTGAAGTAGTCTTGCAGGGAGTAATTGTTTAGACCTTTAAATTTGAAATTTTTGCATATTTTGCTAAAGCATGCTATGTCCAATGCCTCACTCTTCCCTTAAATATGAAGAACCGTATGAAAAGGTTTTTATTCTCTTAAGGAGATTCATTAATCTCCTTACAAAAACATGAAGGATAAGAATGAACCTTAATGTAAATACAGATAAATATGGCGACAGCTGTAGCTGAATAGTTACAGAATTGGCTTGAGAAACGAAACCTCTGTAGTAGACACACACACACATACACACACACACACACACTTTGGATTTATTTATGAAACAGCGTCTTCTAAACACAGAACCTTGCATTGCAGAAAAGGCAATTAAATAGAACAGCATGAGGTTGTCAATCACTTCAACAACTAACAAAAGCATCTACTATCAAAGCAAATAATGTAAATGTGCAAAAAGGTACCTTGCTATCAAAGCAAATAATGTAAACACGCAAAGGCAAAGAATTCTCTCTATCAGATGTCACCATTTTAATGTTTACTGTTTTTGTGACTGTTTTTGTATATGCTTGATACTATATCAGTTGTTCTAAAAATTTATACAGAATTGGCTATTATCCCTTCTTAGAGGATTTGGTCACTGTGTGAGGCTTTTGAAAGAGGCTGGGAATTTCTCCTTCTTTTCTTTCTTTTTTTGTTGCTGGTGTTGTACAAATAAATGGAGAGTCACAGCTTATCATCACTTAAAGATGCATGTGCGTGCTGCAGTTTACGGAAACATGATTGGCTGCTACATAAATCAATCTGATAGAGATCGGTTCCATGACGAAGAGATAAATCATTAGCCAGAGCCTTTGGAATGTAATTCATTTGAGATAGTGATTATTGATGATTTAATTTTAGCAGTACATGTACATGTCTAGATCATGATTTTATATAAAATGTTAATGCAGAAGAATATATTCATTTTAGAAGTGAGTATCAAGAAACCAATTGGAAGTTTACATGCAAAACATGTTAATGAAATGGCAGCCTTGAGAAGTCCCAAGTTCTTTTTATTGCATAAGCTAGAATGGAGCATATTTCTCGGGAAATTTCTTAAATGTTTTTCTTAAGACATGGCAGCACAAAAATGTGGCCCCAAACTTCATTTGACTTATCACACCCAGGTGACTGAGGCTGAGCATTTTGGATTTACATCTCCTGCATCTGACCTCCATTCTCCTGTTCTTTGTGCCCTGAGACACACCACTTCTATTCATTTCAGTTCAGCAACATTGAGTGGTCATCCTCATGGGGAGAGATCTTGTAACTCTGAAATGCACTGTTTGTTTTCTATCATGTGGATAAGTAGGGAATGAGTCATGTGTTCAGTGGTGTCGAACATCTGTGGCTCCAGGTGGCAGTACCATGAGACTGGTAAATTCACTGGAGGGGTGGACCAGCTAGATGGTGCCCAGGGCTCCTGGTCTCTGAGGGACATCACTGGGAAATTAACAAGTTGGAAGGATTCACTTTATTGGAAAATTTCCAAGAAAAGTTATATACTGTCGGGAGAAATACCTTTTGAAGTATTTCTCATGGGGTAGGGATGAGCTGGTCAAATAACAATAGCTAGTCCCCAGAATATCTTCTCAGATATGTCTTTGATTTATTGAGTGAAGTATTCTAATTTGGGTCAGTGGTGTAAGCTGCCACCAATAGAAAACTTCCTTCTTAATCTTTCCCTCATGAGGTTCGTTCGTTCGTTCGTTCGTTCTTTCTTTCTCTCTTTTAAGATTTATTTATTTGAGGGGCGCCTGGGTGGCTCAGCGGGTTAAAGCCTCTGCCTTCGGCTCGGGTCATGATCCCGGGGTGCTGGGATTGAGCCCCGCATCGGGCTCTCTGCTTAGCTGGGAGCCTGCTTCCTCCTCTCTCTCTGCCTGCCTCTCTGCCTACTTGTGATCTCTGTCTGTCAAATAAATAAATCTTTAAAAAAAATGATTTATTTATTTGAGAGAGAGACACACAGAGGCAGAGCAGGGAGAGGGGCAGAGAGAGAAGGATAAGCAGACACCTCACTGAGTGCAGAGCCTGATGAGGGGCTCGATCCCAGGACCCCGAGAACACGACCTGAGCTGAAGTCAGATGCTTAACGGACTGAGCCACCCAGACACCCCATGAGGTCCCGTTTTGCATCCATGTGAACAAATATTTTAACCACATTAGTTTGCAGAGGCACCAAATTATTGCCCTGACCAAATACTTGATTTAAGTCCCTGAAGAAGGGGGCAGGCAAAATCACAGTGGCAGACCCCAGAGAGGTTTTTTGTTTGTCTCTGGTCTTTACCCCTGGCCAGTCCAGAGTTAGTCATCCTGGGTTTTCTAATCACTCTCCGGCCTTTAACAAGGAAGTCCATTTCACTGAGGAGATAAAGTATATTAAAAATTCTACTTTGAGATCAACTTTGTAGTTTTCTTTTCCACCCTGCTACTCCATACACAGTCCTTCTCGTCTTTGCCTTTCTCCCAGAAGTGTCACTATCTCATCTAATTCCTAACAGTTCCTCCGTCAGTCTACAAAGCCTAAAATCTGAACTGATTTATCCGTCAGCCTCCAGAATCGAGTTCTTGCCTTCTCCCTTTATGCTTGCAACTCTGCTGTACACTTTTTATTTTATTTTATTTTTTTATTCTGAGTGATCTTAAACCACCAGGACTTCTCCTTAAATCACACTGGGTACTTGATTTTAGTTGCTAACTCCCTGGTGGAATGGGTTACCCAGGTAGATGCCAATATTTGATTGAAAATGAATGAGTAGACTCAAGAAACATCCTGTCTTTTAAACATACAACTCCCTGCCCCCGCTTCTTGATTAAAATAAATAAAACAAGACAAAGCAAAGATTTTATTCTGAGAAAGTTAGAGCCACTGGAAAGAATGAGAATGTTCAGAGAAAAGTTGGCATATATGATAATGTAAAGGATTATATTCTTTGAAGATCACATCAGGTTTCCTTTTAGGAAAATAAATATTCCCCTCTGTGGCAATCACAGAGGATTTGAGGGTCTTGATTCCAGATGAGAGAGAAGTAAGCTAGCCATAGCCACATGAAGTAAGAAGGGTGTGTGTATGTGTGTAGGTGTGTGTGTATGTGTGTGAGTGTGTGTAAAAAAGAGACTTTAGTAAATAACCCCTGTGGCGGTACACACATTCTGGGAAGAGTCACACAAATCTAGTATCCTGTCCTATATTTCTTTCCCTTTTTTAAAAATTTTTGCTTGTGATTTCCTTCCTTCTGTTATCCTTAAGTCTTCAAGGAAATTTTGTTAAATATCTCAGCTTGCTATTGACTGGGCTCTGGGGAAAAAAACGAGATAAGCCCATGTCCACACTTGGCACAAAATGGCACGCGGGGAGCAGACATGGCAGAAGTCAGAGTCAGGCAGCAAGAGGTTGCAGGCAGAAGGGTGTGGCAGCCGACAGAGACAGATGGCTGGCTGTGGGGGAAAGTGACAACCAGCACACATTCTTGAACATAAAAGCAATCTCGGGGACTCTCAGAGTTACTAGGGCACAAGAAATTGCTAAAAGACCAAAGTCCCTCAGGGTGGGGGTCTCTGAGTATTGTCTAGAGTCATTAAAGGGAAGGGTGACCCCTGGAGGCCAGAGCAGCCTACAGCGCGGACTTACTCGAGTCACCAATTCCTTCAAGATGCATTCCT